>NC_141023.1:60530000-60557500 GCF_052040795.2 Danio rerio
ATGCTCAATAAAAATATATTTAAAAAAACTAAAATAAAAAAACTAAAAGGGGTGGTCCAGAATGTAATTTTAAGGCTTGGTTGTGTTAGTAAGTTGCAAAGCAATGTGTGCTCATGTTTCACTTGAAGGAAATAACGTTATTTTTTCATAAATGTCACTTTGATTATATACAGCTACTCTGCTAACATGAAAACGACTGCCATATTTCCTAGTTCCTCCGAAAGGCCCGCCCTCAAGTGACTCTGATTGGTCACAGATCGGCTCCACGTCATGCCCGTACAAGCACATGCTTTTTGTGTTAACAATCAGCCAAACTCATGCTCAAAACTGGCCGTAGTGTATGAGTGTGAATGTGAGACTGTTTGGGTGTTTCCCAGTGCTGGGTTGCGGCTGCAAGGGCATCCGCTGCGAAAAACATATGCTGGATAAGTTGGCGGTTCATTACGCTGTGGTGACCCCTGATAAATAAGGGACTTAGCTGTAGGAAAATAAACAAATGAGTAATAATAATAATAATAATAAAAACAATAATAATAATAATAATAATAATAATAACAATAATAATAATAATAATAGGTGGCACAGTAGGTAGTGCTGTCGCCTCACATTAAGGTTGCTGGTTCAAGCCTCGGCTGGGTCATGTGTCATTTCTGTGTGGAGTTTGCATGTTCTCCCTGTGTTCGCGTGGGTTTCCTCTAGGTGCTCCGGGTTTCCCCCACAATCCAAAGGTATGTGGTACAGGTGAATTGAGTGGGTTAAATTGTCTGTAGTGTATGAGTGTGTATGGATGTTTCCCAGAGATGGGTTGTTGCTGTAATGGCATCCTCTGCATAAAACATATGGATAAGTTGGCGGTTCATTCCGCTGTGGCAACCCCGGATTAATAAAGCCAAAAAGAAAATAAATGAATGAATAATAATAATTCCTTACATTTATATAGCTCTTTTCTGGACACTCAAAGCATAGTACACATTTTTGGCGGGAATCTCCTCATCCACAACATGATTGACATTACTTTTTATGAAAAATAAATTGGTTTAGACTCATTCCAAGTTGGAATGAGAAAAAAACAACAACAAATAAAACTAAAATATAAGCCAAGGTAAGCAATCTTAATTCTCAGGTTGCCTGGACTATTAGACCGTGTCCTACCCAGATGTGACGACTCAAATCATTTGTCTCAGCACAGTGAAAATAAAATGCTGTGTAATGTGACAGCCAATCAAATCACATTTGATGTTTGATGTGTGCGCAGTCAACGTTCACTCTTTGGGTGGGGCTTACTCAGTGTATTTATATAGGAGTAAGGCTAACATTGCTTGTCAGTAACTTTCTCTATTCTGACAGTTCCGCTAAATGTATTGAATTCCCTCAATTCCCAAACTACTTCAAAATATTACAGTTGGTAAAATCTTACAAGTGCAAATGTGACATATTAGAGCTGTTCTGCAGCAAAAGCATGTGGTCAGTAGAAATATATCCATACTGTGCCATTTTGTTTCAGCATTTAAAGGGATAGCTCACCCAAATACAAACATTTACTCATTATTTACTCAACCCCAAGTAGTTCCAAACCTTTATGAGTTTCTGTTTCGTGCTGAACATATTTGGAATAATGTCAGAAACCAGTAACCATTGAAAAGAAAATACTTAAAAAGCAAATGCTTACCAGTTTACAGATTTCTTCAAAATATGTGCTTAATTGTGTTTAACAGAACAAAGAAACTGAAAAATGTGTGGAGCAAGTGAACAGTTTTCAGTTGTGGGTGAACTGCTCCTTTAAAGGAGACCTATTTGTGACCCTTTTTACAAGATCTAAAACAAGCCTCTGATGTCCCCAGAGTGTCTATGTGAAGTTTCAGCACTCAATACCCAACAAATAACGTTTTATAACTATTCTAAACTGCTTGTTTTAGGCTTTTGTGCTAATTGTGCCGGTTTGTTGACTGTCGCTTTAAATTCAAATTAGATTGCTCTTTTAAAAAGAGGGCGGAGCTACAAATGCCTGTGTGTCAGCATAGTGGCAGATTCAAAAACAAGACTATCGTCCTATGCTAATGAGGGAGAGAGCATCACTAATCGGCAGGGCCTTCCCCCTCTAATGACATATACAAAGGGAGAATGTCAATCAAAGTGTTTCTGCAGACTGTTTTTATCAAGGGTGATTATAAACAATGCAATGAATCATTTTTTACCATTATAAGCTGGTTTTATTTGCCACAAAAATATGTAAACCCCTTATAAAAGTGAATTTTGCATAATAGGTCCCCTTTAAATACACTTTTGAAACTAGTAACCAATGAAAAACAAATACTTAGAAAGCCAGTGGCTTCCAGTTTACATTTATCTCCAAGATATATGCCTTTGTGTTCCACAGAGCAAAGAAACTCAAAGACATGTGGAACAAGTGAACACTTTTCAGTTGTGGGTGCACTGCCCCTTTAAAGGAGACCTATTAGACCTAGATATAAAATAAGTCTCTGATGTTCCTAGAGTGTGTATGTGAAGGTTTAGCCCAACAACTGACTGTCTCTTTAAATTCAAATGAGATCGTGCCCTTGTCATAAGTAGGCAGGGCCACAAATGTATATGTGTCAGCATATTGGCAGATAACTAGTGTATTATGCTAATGAGGGAGAGATTGTCAATAATGGGCGGGGCTTTCCCCCTCTGATGACACATACAAAGGGAGAATGTCAATCAAAGTGTTTCTGCAGACTGTTTTTATCAAGTGTGATTATAAACAATACAATGAATCATTTTTAACCATTATAAGCTGGTTGTTTTTGCCACACAACTGTGTAAACCTCTTATAAAAGTGATTTTTGAATAATAGGTCCCCTTTAAATACACTTTTGAAACCAGTAACCAATGAAAAGCAAATACTTAAAAAGCAAATGCTCAACAGTTTACAGATTTCTTCAAAATATGTGCTTAATTTTGCTTAACAGAACAAAGAAACTGAAAAATGTGTGGAGCAAGTGAACAGTTTTCAGTTGTGGGTGAACTGCTCCTTTAAAGAGGACTTATTTGTGACCCTTTTCACAAGATCTAAAACAAGCCTCTGATGTCCCTAGAGTGTCTATGTAAAGTTTTAGCTCACAATACCCAGCAAATAACGTTTTATAACTCTTCTAAACAGCTTATTTTAGGCTTTTGTGCTAATTGTGCCGGTTTGTTGACTGTCGCTTTAAATTCAAATTAGATTGCGCTTTTAAAAAGAGGGCGGAGCTACAAATGCCTGTGTGTCAGCATAGTGGCAGACTCAGAAATTAGACTATCGTTCTATGCTAATGAGGGAGAGATCATCACTTATCGGCAGGGCCTTCCCCCTCTGATGACACGTACAAAGGGAGAATGTCAATCAAAGTGTTTCTGCAACCTGTTTTTATCAAGTGTGATTATAAACAATGCAATGAATCATTTTTAACCATTATAAGCTGGTTGTTTTTGCCACACAACTGTGTAAACCCCTTATAAAAGTGAATTTTGCATAATAGGTCCCTTTTAAATACACTTTTGAAACTAGTAACCAATGAAAAACAAATACTTAGAAAGCCAATGGCTACCAGTTTACATTTATCTCCAAGATATATGCTTTTGTGTTCAACAGAGTAAAGAAACTCAAAGATATGTGGAACAAGTGAATACTTTTCAGTTGTGGAGGAACTGCCCCTTTAAAGCAGACCTATTAGACCTAGATATAAAATAAGTCTCTGATGTTCCTAGAGTGTGTATGTGAAGGTTTAGCCCAACAACCGACTGTCTCTTTAAATTCAAATGAGATCGTGCCCTTGTCATAAGTAGGCAGGGCCACAAATGTCTTTGCGTCAGCATAGTGGCAGATAACTAGTGTATTATGCTAATGAGGGAGAGATTGTCAATAATATGCGGGGCTTTCCCCCTCTGATGACACATACAAAGGGAGAATGTCAATCAAAGTGTTTCTGCAGACTGCTTTTATCAAGTGTGATTATAAACAATACAATGAATCATTTTTAACCATTATAAGCTGGTTGTTTTTGCCACACAACTGTGTAAACCCCTTATAAAAGTGATTTTTGAATAATAGGTCCCCTTTAAATACACTTTTGAAACCAGTAACCAATGAAAAGCAAATACTTGAAAAGCAAATGCTCACCAGTTTACAGATTTCTTCAAAAGATGTGCTTTATTGTGCTTAACAGAACAAAGAAACTGAAAAATGTGTGGAGCAAGTGAACAGTTTTCAGTTGTGGGTGAACTGCTCCTTTAAGGTGACTTATTTGTGACCCTTTTCACAAGATCTAAAACAAGCCTCTGATGTCCCTAGAGTGTCTATGTAAAGTTTTAGCTCACAATACCCAGCAAATAACGTTTTATAACTCTTATAAACTGCTTGTTTTAGGCTTTTGTGCTAATTGTGCCGGTTTGTTGACTGTCGCTTTAAATTCAAATTAGATTGCTCTTTTAAAAGAGGGCGGAGCTACAAATGCCTGTGTGTCAGCATAGTGGCAGATTCAAAAACTATACTAACGTCCTGTGCTAATGAGGGAGAGATCATCACTAATCGGCAGGGCCTTCCCCCTCTGATGACACGTACAAAGGGAGAATGTCAATCAAAGTGTTTCTGCAGACTGTTTTTATCAAGGGTGATTATAAACAATGCAATGAATCATTTTTAACCAATATGAGCTGGTTGTTTTTGCCACACAACTGTGTAAACCCCTTAAAAAAGTGATTTTTGAATAATAGATCCCCTTTAAATACACTTTTGAATCTAGTAACCATTGAAAAACAAATACTTAGAAAGTTAATGGCAACTAGTTAAGATATATGCTTTTGTGTTCAACAATGTAAAGACACTCAAAGATACGTCGAACAAGTGAACACTTTTCAGTTGTGGGTGAACTGCCCCTTTAAAGGAGACCTATTATGCCCCTTTTTACAAGATATAAAATCTCTGATGTTCCTAGAGTGTGTATGTGAAGGTTTAGCCCAACAACTGACTGTCTCTTTAAATTCAAATGAGATCGTGCCTTTGTCATAAGTAGGCAGGGCCACAAATGTCTATGTGTCAGCATAGTGGCAGATAACTAGTGTATTATGCCAATGAGGGAGAGATTGCCAATAATGGGCGGGGCTTTCCCCCTCTGATGACACATACAAAGGGAGAATGTCAATCAAAGTGTTTCTGCGGACATTTCTACAATTATAAGCTAATTATTTTCACAAACTGTTGCCACACAACTGTGTTTAAACCCCTTATAAAGTTATTTTTGCATAATAGGTCCCCTGTAAATCCACATTGAAGTTGATAGCATTATTTGAAACATGTATGTTTTGATCTGTGTTCTTGGGAATTGTTGAGCAGAAATGTAGGATGATGCGAGAGTTGGCAGACTCCGATGGGCACAGATGGCAAAGGTACCTCATGTATCATGTTTGTGCATCTCTCTGTCAACTGGACATTTTCCATGGAAGATGGTCAAGTCTTTGAGGATGTGTGTGTTAGTGTGTAGATCTGTGAATATACTGCAAAAGACCTCTGCAGTGCTGGACCAGAAATCCGCTTTTCAGGAATACACAAATGTGCATGGTTGCTCCGTACACATGATAGCATGAAGTCCTGCTTTGTGTTCTGGGTTTTGTAAGACGTTTAAATTGTATTTTTAAGACCCTTTTTAAGTAATTTAAGTACTTAAATATTGAGGATAAATGTTAAAGAACCCCTTGTATGCAATAAAAAGGTCATATTTTGGTTTTGGGGGTCTCCCACAACAGGCTGATATGCATGCAAGGTTAAAAAACACTTTTGGTTTCTTATAATATGTATTTATTTTTACCTGATTCTCCCGAAGACTTCCATATTTGTTCTGCGATTCATTTATTCCCAAACCCCTTCTTAGCGCAATGCTAATCTGCACTGATTGGTCTGATGGCCTAGTCTGTTGTGATTGGTTGACTGCATTCCGAGTGAGAAAGAGAGAAACTCCAACCCCGTCTTATCAACAATTTTGAAGTATTCAGAGCGCAGAGTGTATGTGTGAACCCAATGTAGGAGTGCATTAAAGCAGTGCAGATAAACACCAGCATATTGCTGTATTCTTAACCATGACACACATTCAGTATTAATCCACACAGCGGAAGCAGAGCTATTTTGAAAGTTGGCTGCCGCACGCGTGTAGGAACAGCAGACGATGACCATAGCAACAACAAACGGCAGTGGATCACGAGCTCACAAACGCGTTTAAATCCGTAAACAAAGCATCACGCATTACGTTTTCAACGTGGCTTTAGACGTGATATGAGATCATAAAGAGGTTACCAGATACAGTACAAGCGGTTACAAGTAACAAAACACAATTAAATACTTAATTTTCAAGCAAGAAAAAACAAGGGGGAACTTTTCCCTTACACTTCAGAGCACAGCGTCTTCGCATGGATCTGCTACAGTGTTTGTCTTCCTCTTTTTCTTTCCTACTTTGCTTGTGGGCGGGGCTGGGGGTTTTAATTTTCCTGTGTCATGAGTTCGCAACAAATTGACGGGGCTTAAATTCTATATTGACGTCACACTGACACGGCTAAAGATTTGTTACAGCTGCGATTCATTCGAACCTCTAGTCGACTCTTTTTTAGATGAATCAATAGTTTTAAACACGGTGCACTTTCAAATTTAAGCCTTAGCTGGAAATTTCACTTCACTTAGAGCTGTTACACACTGCATGGAAGGTCGTTTTCAAAAACCCACTATACGGGCTCTTTAAGCAGATGTCAAAAAATGAATACCCCTCATACGAAACTATTTTACTAAATAATTCCCAAGTGCTGTTTTAATTTTTAATTCACATCATTTTCTATTATAGTTTTCATCTGGAGAAAGTCTTAGGAATTAAAAGAAAAAGAAAGTAAAAACTACTAATCTAATGAACCTTAGCCTTTAAATTGCACATTAAGCTGAATACTAGTATCTCACCACATAACTAGTAAAATATTATGTACTGTCATCATGGAAAGACAAAAGAATTAAGATTATAGAAATTAGATTATGTTTAAAAATGTGCTGGAAATGTATATACTTCTAATAATTATAAAGAACAGGGGCGCCGCTGGCCGGTACGGGCCCTATGACAACATTTCAAGGGTTTTGTGGATGTGGTTGGCAGGCGTGGGGGTGGAAATATTTGAATTAAAATATCACAAGAGGGCTAATTATTCTGTTTTCGACTGTATATGGAACAGTGTCTGCTAATATTGCAATTGCTCCTCTAAATAGATTTTTTTTGTGCATAATCAATGAAAAAGGACAAGCTTCTGCAAAAAAGAAAAGAAATTACAGAATTTTTTTGTAACCTTCCCCAGCCTTGTACCTAGAGACTGTCACCGACTCGGTCCCAGTCATTCCCCTCGCTGGCCAGCAGAGGTCATCATCACCATACTATTGACATTACATCATCCATTTACACTGATTGCAGACACACCTGACACGCATCCAGCAATCATCCACCACACACATATAAGTAGCACACACGCTGCTTCATTGCAAAGTCTTGTTCTGCCCCGGCTAACACTATTGAGTGTTCTCATCCTTGCCTGCTTTCCCGTTGTGATCCTGCTTCGTTTACTGACCCTGTCTTGCCTGCCGCCTGCCTTGTACTTTAGCCTGTATCCCGAATTTGATCCTAGCCGCCTGCCACTGAACTCTAGCCTGCTTACCGACTCTGATACTAGCCGCCTGCCTTTTAACTCTAGCCTGCTTACCGACTCTGATACTAGCCGCCTGCCTCTGACCCATGCCTGCATACTCATCCTGTGTTTACCTGCCGCCATCCCAACGACTACTTACTACTGTGTTTGATGTGAGTTTGCGCACGCACAACATCTGTGTGCTATTGTTTATTAAACTGTTTAATAAAAATACTGCAAATGGATCCCTCTGTGTCAGCCACTTAGTTACAGAGACAAAACTCTCTTGGAGGTCTACAGACAATTCCTTTGTCTTCATGCTTGGTTTGTGCTTTGACATGCACCCTGGGACCTTATATAGACAGGTGTATGCCTTTTTCAAATCAACTGAATTTACCACAAGTGAACCTCCCAATTAGGCTGCTGAAACATCTCAAGAATGATCAGTGGAAACAGAATGTATCTGAGCTCAATTTAGAGCTTCATGGCAAAGGCTGTGATTACTTATGTACATGTGATTCTTCAGCTTTTTTTTATTTTTAGTAAATTTGCAACAATAAAAAAATAGGTTTCACATTGTCATTATGGGGTATTGTGTGTAGAATTTTGAGGAAATAAATGAATATAATCTATTTTAAAATAAGGCTGTAACAAAAAAAAAAAAAATGTGGAAAAGGTGAAGCGCTATGAATACTTTCTGCACTTTTAATTTTTTAAAATTACTTTTAGGTATTATGTACACTGTAAAAAAAAATCCATAATTTTACGGTTTATTTCGGACAGCCAAAAAAAAGCCGTAAAATAACGGCTGTTAAATTACAGACATTTTCTTTACATTTAACTTTCTGGTTATTCAACCTCTGTTATTTTACTGTAAATTAATTATTTAATTATTAATGGCCATTAATTTGCGTTTTTCTTTTTTCCGGCACACCAGCTGCCCAAAATAAACTGTAAAATTACAGATTTTCTTTACAGTGTAATATATTGCTATCTAAATAATATCTTAATAATAATACCTAAAATAAGTTGGACAGCCTTTTAAAGAGCATCATTATACATTTTACTGATCGTGGTTCAAACAATGGATCTGCGACAGAGTTTGGGAAACACTTGTCACTACATTGTTTATTTTCTTAAGGACATGGCAGTTCAGCCACGAGTTATATATCGATGTTTGAGAAACGCACCCCAGGCTTCGGCGTTCCATATGTCAGAGTGTTCGGCAGATATGTTTCTCCCTAATGCGACCCTGTCAAAACTGCTCTCTGTTCCTGAGCCTTTACCACAGGGTTGCATAGTCTGAGTGCTTAATGAAGTGTCATGCAGTCAGCGTGTTTGGCTGTAGCCTCGTTTTCATGGAGTAACCTGCCTGTCTGCCTGTACTTCTTGCATGTAGAAAGTGCGGACAGCGCGAGGACATGATGAAAGAATGCTAGTGTGGCCTGGACAGGCTGTTGAGGAGTTCACAGATGGCTCTGCTGATGGAGCTGGATGGTGTGTGTGGTGGAGTGGGAAGCGAACATGAGGGCCGGGCCAGAGAGTGCATTTTCTTGGAAGCATTGGATGGAGATGTGTAATGCTGCGTACTGTAACAATGACGAGGACTTCTGATACCAGACCATGAGCTTTTGAGACTCATGATGAGACACATAAGAGCATGCTGTTCCTGCTTCTCAGAGATGATGGGATAGATCAGGTTTATCTTAAGGGAAGCCTGGGGGGGTTAGGTTTTAATGTGAATCTTGTTTAGAAAGAACACATTTTTGATGCATAGTTCACCCTAAAATTAATATTTTACAGCTTTAAATGTTTTGTTTTTCCTTTGTTAAACAGAAAAAGGAGATATTTTAAGAAATGTTCGAAACATTTGACCATTGACTTCCATAGTGTTTGTTTTTCTTACTATGGATTCAGTGGTTAGAGGTTTTCAGCTGTGTTTGGAATGTATTTGTGTTTCAACATGAGAAAGACATTTATAAAGGTTTATAACCCCTTGAGGGAGAGTAAATATTGAGTAATTTTATTTTTGTATGAACTATCACTTTAAGTGATATATATATTATATATACATATATATATATATATATATATATATATATATATATATATATATATATATATATATATATATACCATATTGCACTGCTACGAGTGTGATATTGCATTTATTCAACAGTTTGACGGCATAATTATGTATATAAAAACAAAATCAAACTTGGAGAGTCTCAAAAACCCTTTTGTATGAGGAACTACTTTCTTTCCGCATTGGATTCAAATCATAAGCTGACGGTTTAACAGTTGAGCGTGCATCTTTTAAACTTTAGATCTGTAGTGTCTGCTTTTTGCTGGCTGTATGTGGGCGGAGTAATACACAAAGGGTAAAGAGGCTGTACGGGTGCTGATATTACTTAAATATATCACGGCTATCAGCCAATCAGATTCGAGAACCACCAGACAGAACTGTTGTATAAATATATATATATATAACAGTTCTGTCTGGTTCTCAAATCTGATTGGCTGATAGCCGTGCGATATTCTGCAATAACAGAACTCCTACAGACTCTTTACCCTTTGTGTATTACTCCACCCACATACAGCCAGCAAAAAGCAGACACTACAGATCTAAAGTTTAAAAGATGCTGAATCATATATATATATATATATATATATATATATATATATATATATATATATATATATATATATATATATATATATATATATGAGCGATATCACATGAGTAGCAGTGCGATATGGCTGTATATCTGCACTGATGGGAGGCGTGCGTTGGCACGAGGCCCCGCAGTGTGCACGAGGCCGCAGTGTCTCTAACCACTGCTACGAGTGTGATATTGCGTTTATACAACAGTTTGACAGCATAATTGTGTATATAATAACAAAATCAAACACTGAGAGTTTTAAAAAACTCTTTTGTATGAGGAACTACTTTCTTCCACATTGGATTCAAATCATAAGCTGACAGTTAAACAGTTGAGCAAGCATCTTTAAAAACTTTAGATCTGTAGTGTCTGCTTTTTGCTGGCTGTATGTCGGCGGAGTAATACACAAAGGGTAAAGAGGCTGTTGGAGTTTTGCAGAATATATCGCTCGGCTATCAGCCAATCAGATTTGAGAACCAGACAGAACTGTTTTATATATATATATATATATATATATATATATATATATATATATATATATATATATATATATATATATATATATATAATGACAATAGAATGACTGAAATGCTCTATAGAATGATTTGCTCTAGATTATTTGATTATTTGTCTGTACAATCAGAGATATAAATCTGACCTGCAAATTCACAGAAAGACGAAATCTGTCTAGTTTTGTGCTGGTATGAGCTGATTTCTCAGAGTCGCTGCTTTTTAATGGTTGCTGATTTCAGATAGCAGCTGGTCCACACCTTCACTCTGCCCACAGTGAGCTCTAGAGAGTGAGCTCTAGCTAGTGTTTGCTGCTCATAGGTGATGTGCTGGCTTCTGTTACACATCATTAGGAGAATCTCTCGTTTAGCCTCAGTGCTCCCTGGAAATAAAAAGTCAATGCTAATTCTCTGTGGATGTTTCTTTGTAGAGGTTATTGGATTTTACCCAATTTTCTCCATCACTGACTTCCACTTTCTCCTAAAATATTGTTCAATCGCTGCTGTGGAGTCACTTTTACCTCCATTAATGGTAATATTTCGGTATATTCCATTTTGTGCTATAATCGTTGACATTTTTACACAAACAATTTAAGCCATGTTAACCATAGCTGGATGTTGTAGACGGATGAAAATTGCATGAGTAATTTGTTTTATATTTTATGTATAACTTGTGATTTTTAAATACATTGCCTGAAAATTGTTGTAAATTGCCTACTACTCGAGTAGGTACTACATTTAAATTGCAATTTACTACACGACTGTTTAAAAAACACGTTCAATATAGTATGAATGTGAGTAGTATGAATGGAACTCGGACGTACTACAGTACATGTCGCTTCACTCCCATTCATGAATTCTCTCGCATGGCATCATGGAATAACATAGCGTCCATCGAATGCACACTTAAGAATCTCACTGGAAGTAGTAGCTCATCCGGGTACTTTTCGCAAACTGTTTTCTGAATACTATGAATTCAGAAATACTACTTGTTTGGTCTAGTGTAGAAGTATGCTATTTCGGACACAGTGCTTAATTTATAAATTGCGAGGTACCGGAACAGATCGGGAAAACGGTACCGGCTTGTTGCCAGAGGAGGTAGAGTTGTCGCGGACGAAAGTGAAGAGTGGTGGTGGTGGTGGTGGGGGGGGTTTGGTGGTTGTCGCAGACGAAAGAGAAGAGCAGGGGGGTGGGTTGTTGGCGGTGAAAGTAAAGGGGGGGGGATTTCAAAATGAATTCAGAATGACGGAATTAATTTCTTACAACAGGTTACATGTTACATTCGTGTGTAAATAGTCGCGTGAACTCCTTCTGCGTCTGGTGTGAACACAGCATAAGAGTCTTTATATGTTCATAAATGTTGCATTTCTTTAATTATTTTATATAATTGCCAACGTTACAGTAGGCTATTTTGCACAGTTTTGCTATTTTTGCACTTTTGCATCATTGATCTGCAGATTATGAAATCATGTTCATAAAAAGGTTAGTAATGAACATTTATAATCAATTATACACACAATCATACACCCTTTTGACAGTGGAAATGCAAGCCTGATAAAGGTGACCCGTATAGACCCTTACAGTGCTGGGCCATAACAGTACAAGTCAAAGTTTCTGTTATACCATTTCTACAGTGAATGTAAGTTTTCTTACATGCTTTTTTTTTAGGACAACAGTATCTCCAGCAGAAAATAAATCAAAAGATGCCTAATGAAGACAGCGGAAGTCAATGATTTATTTCAGTTGTTTAGTCGGACATGTTTACTCTTCAACAATATTTTTAAATGTTCTCAAAATAAAATGTATTGTGTTCAAAGGAGGAAAAGTTTTAGTTTTTTACCCAGACATTTAAAATGAACTTATTTTGAGCAGTAATCACTATATTGTGATACCATGAAAGTCAATCAACTGATTTGTAACTTCATTGTAGATATTTGAAGTGCTACATCTATCCCCTGTCTCCCAAACAGACTTGCTTCTCTCATTAGGCTGGCTTGTGTAGCAAGCCAGACTATTGTTATCCTATTTTTTTAGGCTGGCTTGTGTAGCAAGCCAGACTATTGTTATCCTATTTTTCTTCTGAGACTAAAAATTAAACTCTATCTCCTCCTAGAGCTTTCAAGCTATGACCACCAAACTCACACCAGACCTCCAAACTGGTCTGACTCGGGTTGCTATATCTTTTCCGACTGATCCGAGTTTTGGTTTTCTGAAAAACGTCCCGGGACTGTCTGAAAAATCCCATTGACTTAACATTGGACCAAACTTTGTGACCTCATAAGTCTGCATCTGACTGTCCTACAGGCTTCTAACTGAGCTCATTTAACTCAGACTACCTAACTGCCAATAACTGATGAGCTTTTTACTTTCTGGCCACACCCTAGCAACCACTTTTGGGACCCTAGAAACTGTCCCATAGACTTCCACTGCAAAAGACTCTAATTGACTTTACATGGGGTCAAACTTTGTGAGCTCATAACTCTACATCAGACTGTTGCACAGACTTCTAACTGGGCTCATTTAACTCAGACTACCAAACTACCAATAACTGATGAGCTTTTAACTTTCTAGCCACACCCCTAACAACCAGATACGGCACCCTAGCAACGGTCCTATAGACTGCCATTATAGAGGTTTAGATTGATATCGTCATGCTGCAGTGTGAAAGAGACATGGGTGTTGCTTTTAACTGTTCATACTGGCAAGAAGCTTTGATACATCATCAGTCTAAGCTGTCAATCCACTCCATAGCAACAAAACAGACTAACCTAGCAACGATATAACAGCAGCTATATCTCAGTATCAGAACATCGTAGAGAAGCGGGGGTTGGCTTGTTTGACTTATGCTAGCATACCATCCATCCATCCATCCATCCATCCATCCATCCATCCATCCATTCATCCATCCATCCATCCATCCATCATCTATCTATCTATCTATCTATCTATCTATCTATCTATCTATCTATCTATCTATCTATCTATCTATCTATCTATCTTTTCATACTTTTTAAAACTGTTTAAACTAAATAAACTATTACCATCAGGCTTTCACAAGCCAGCCTCAAAGTTTTTTCTCAAACTTTAAGAATCTAGTTAAATATGCTGTTTTAGAGCAAAGTGAGTTGAGAGGAGCTTTAATGGAAAGTTTGAGGCAGTTCAGTAGCTTAACCTCCATTCTCTGTCCAAATTTGGCTGTGTTTGGTGTGGGGTTCTCTTCAACGAGGGTCAGCGCTAACAAGTCTGTCATCAGCGCTGCTCTGTTAATAACGCAGCTCTGCTTCTGCCCTCTTCATTCAGCCCTGGCACAGAATAAATCAGATGTTCTGCTCGTCTCCTCTGGCCTTTTGAAGTCAGGTGCCACTTTATGCGGAAAGCAGCGAAGAGAGGAGGCTGGCGAAAGGAACGTAAACAGTCTGACAGCTGACGGCGAGAGAGCTGGAAACAGAAGTGGATGTTTTGGTGACAGAGCGAGCTCTAGCAGTCCTTCAGTGGCCCGCGGTGTATGCTGACAGAGTAACAGTTGCTGTTTCTGAGGCTCTGGAAGATTTCCCTCGCTATCTGTGTTGTAGTTGGCCTTTCGCAGAGATGTTAAAGTAAAGATTCGACCTCAGATAAGAGCATGTGTGCCCAAATGTCAGGCACACAGAGCGATTCTTTCGGTCGTGACTCACTCGTCCCAACTGTTCTGCTCTGTTGCTTGTTATTGTGCTGTTTCTGAAGTTCATTATTAGCATTTGTTGTTCCTACTCTAAAAAAATCATCTGTTTTCATATTGACAAGTGTTTTCTGTTTATTTACGGTTGTGAATTGTATTCTGGGATGCTGATCATTGATCTATTGACTTAAAATGGACTTTTATTGACATTTTAGTAGTTTAAAATGATATACACCACCTGACAAAAGTCTTGTTGCCTATCGAAGTTTTAGGAACAACAAATAATAACTTCTAGTTGATCATTTGGTATCAGAAGTGGCTGGTATGAAAGCTAAAGACCTCTAGATTACGCTTATTTAACCAAAATAAAATATGATAATGCCTTGAATTTTAATTATTTAATTAGGCCAGTAAGGTCTGAGTTTGCTTAGACAAAAGTCTTTAAATTATCAGAAATTATATACAGTATAGAATATAAAGTCATTGTGCAGTGGAAAAAAAATTACTATTGCGTATGACTCCCATGAGCTTTGAGGATCATACATCTCTGCAATTACTCGAATGAATCAATGAATCAAAACAAAACCATGCGACCAAACAGACACTCAGAAGTGCGCACACACCTACAACCGTGACATTATGTGTATAAAAAGTGTATGGCAAGCAGTGATAATTAGTATCATTAAGTGTTTATGAGATGGATTGCCTGGTGATCTGTAGCATCGACCAGAAGGTAAAAGTTCAAAGAGGCAGTGTGCTGGGTGTGAGGGGTCCAGAGTGATTTTGGCTGCCCTTCTGCTCGCTCTGGATAAGTACAGTTCTTGGAGAGTAGGAAGGGTTGTACCAGTGATTCGCTCAGCAGTCCGAGCTATTTGACGTAGTCTTTGTAGGTCGGATTTGGTAGCTGAGCTAAACCAAACAGTTAACTGCTGTGGCGACCCCTGATAAATAAGTGACTAAGCTGAAGGAAAATGAATAAACTTTTAATGTCAATATTATTACTCTCGATTACACATGATTTATCTTCAATTGGCTACAGAACAACCTGGGCCAATAAAGACTTCAACTGTAGCTTGTCAATAATTCTGGTAATTTTCCTTTAAATTAAATTAGCAATTAAATAAGCGATCATTTTCAATGCCTTGTACTTTATTGCAGCTATTCAAAAGCAGTTTAAACTATACTCCATTTGTAAACTACCTAAATCTAAGCGATTCCTTTCATTTGAAGTGACAGAAGTGTTTATGTGTCTGCTTGTTCCAGCTCTATGCTAATGAGTGTGATTTGAGCATGTATGTATCTTCAGAGCCTCTGCTAAATGAAGAGTCTCGCGCTGCTCGGCTGCACTTCCTGTTTGCTTTGATGTCTGTCTGAGCCGTTCCTCAGTTTCTCCATCCCTCTGTCACAAATCACAAATCCACCGAAGACGGGGCTTGTGGGAAGGCTTTTTTGAAGACATGACACCTCACAGCGATGGCAAACTCGTTACGAGAGCTGGGCCTACATTTGTCGGGTTGTTTCATTTTTCGTGTCTGGCGGTTTGAAGTTGTCGTGAGCTTTTCTTTTGTTGTGACAGTGAAATGTACTTTCTAAATGAGCTGAAGATCTGTGATGTGACCTGGAAGAAAATGTTACACCTTAAAAATTCATGTTTTTTATTATGTAAAATGTGACAGAGTTAATAATTGACAATTAATGATGATCAATTAAACAAAAAGATGCGTCATACAGTAAGAATTTAGACAGTTAAATGTCTATTGGACTTTTTTATATACAGTTGAAACCAGAAGCTATGTACACTCTAGAAAAAGGAACATAACCATTTTTTTTTTTTTAAATGTCTGATGGTAAATCATACTAAACGTTTACTATTTTAGGTCCTTTAGGATTACCTAAATCAGTGGTTCCCAACCTTTTTCTTTGGGGCCCCCCCCATGAACATATACAAACATTGGAGCCCCCCCACCATATAAATGCACACGCATATGTACTGTATATATATATATATATATATATATATATATATATATATATATATATATATATATATATATATATAAATATATATATATATATATATATATATATATATATATATATATATATATATATATATATATATATATATATGTATATATATATATGTGTGTGTGTGTGTGTGTGTGTGTGTGTGTGTGTGTGTGTGTGTGTTTGTGTAATATTAATATATAGTAATACGTATAGAAAATATTAATTAATCAGTTTTAACTTGTCTTGGCCTTCAATAAAACCAAAATTTAGGTAGGCTTTGTCATACTGTCTAATCTTTTTCTTCGCCTCTGAAGAATCACTGCATTTACGTTTGTCTGCCATTTTTGTTTTGATTTTGCCTTTACGACACGTTGACAAGCAGATTGCGCGAGTGAGCAAAATTTAAATAATTATTTAAAGTTATTTATTTTAATTATTTTCACTATTATGTTGGAATTTTAAGTATGTGTTTAGATTTTTTTTTTGGTACTTAAAAATACATATATAATAGTAGGGCTGCTCGATTTTGGGAAAAATCATAATCTTGATTATTTTGGTCATAATTGTAATCACGATTATTCAAAACGATTGCCAGTTAAAGTCAAAATTATTAGCGCTCCTGAGATTTATTTATTTTTTTATAAATATTTCCCAAATTAAGTTTAACAGAGCAAGGAATTTAAACAGTATTTCCTACAATATTTTTTCTTCTATTTGTTTTATTTTAGCTAGAATAAAGACAAGAATAAAGCAAGATATATTTTTGATTGTCTGCAGAATAGACTACCGTTATAATGACTTGCCTTATTACTCTAATTAAGCCTTTGAACTGCACTTTAATCTGAATGCTTGTTTTTTGAAAACTATCTAGTAAAATAGTATGTGCTGTCATTATAGCAAAGACAAAAAGAAATCAGTAATTAGAAATGAGATATCAAAACTATTATGTTCAGAAATAAGTTAATAAAATATTCTTTCCATGAAACAGAAATTGGGCAGGAAAAGGTTTGCTAATATTCAAGAGGGCTAATAATTCTGACTTCAACTGTATACATACAGTTATTTTCCACCCTGCAAAGAGAAATAAATACAGTAGAATAAAAATATGAAACAAACTGTGCTTTAAGCATCTTCACTGTAAGAGAAACACTTTAGCTACAGCAGTGCTTTAGTCAAGAGCAGCGAGGGTTTTCTCGTTATGTTTGTTTAATAATGTTAAAAACAGGCGGCAGAAGGATTATAGCACGCTGTCTCTTTAATGGTTTCTCTTTCACGTTTTTTGATCCTCAACTCGTTTGTTTATTACACAAATGAGGGTTAACATAAATAATCACTAAACACTGCGTTTTGACACCTATTTGACCATTACAGCGCTCACGTTAAGATGACTTTAGATGTCTGCGCTCCTCTGCTCGTCTCAGTGTGTTAATGAGAGTGAATGCTGACCGGCCGCATGCTTCTGACTGCGTGATCGTGCTGCACACACACACACAAGCACGCGCTCTTTCGCGCTTTTAAGAGCAACACGTATACAACTGGAACGCGGCAAAATATGATACAATAATAATTTATCTCGATTAATGCTTTTTTATAATCGTTTGAAACCGAAATCTAAATCGGATTTTCGATTAATTGCAAAGCCCTTTATAATAGTGGAGCACTTTTATGCCTTTTTCTACCTCAATACTTATCCTCTCCCGCGCCCCCCCCTGTGAACTCTGGTCTCCTTCCACAAGCTTCTCACAATACTTTGCAGGAATTTTGGCCCATTCCTCCGGACAGAATTGGTGTAACTGAGTCAGATTTGTTGGCTGTCTTGCTCACACAATTTTTCAACTCTGCCCACAAATTTTCTATAGGATTGAGCTCAGGGCTTTGTGATGGCCACTCCAAAACACTCACTCTGTTGTCCTTAGAGCACATTTTAACTAATTTGGCAGTATGTTTTAATTTCCTGAGTGATGTCTTGAGATGTTGCTTCAGTATTTCTACATTATGTTCTTTCTTCATGATGCCATCTATGCTGTGAAGTGGACCAGTCCCTCCTGCAGCAAAACAGCCCCACAACATGATGCTGCCACCCTATTACTCACAGTTGGGATGGTGTTCCTAGGCTTGTAAGCTTTCCCCTTTGTCCTCCAAATGTAACACTGGTCATTATGGCCAAACAGTTCAATCTCAGTTCCATCTGACCACAGGACATATCTCCAAAAATTATTCTTTTTCCCAGTGTAATTTAGCAAATTGTAATCTGGCTTTTGTGTTGATTCTGGCTTGTTGATTTTCCCATGTTGTCACACAAGGAAGCAGTGTGTTTGAGGTTTTCCTTAAATACTATTCTACAGTAGTGCCTCCAATTAACTCAAATGTTGTCAATTAGCCAATAAGAAACTTCCAAAACCTTGACACCATCATCTGAGCTTTTTCAGAGGCAGAATAATCCTATTGTATGTAAACTTGACTTTCAAGAAAAGTTATAACAATTTCTCAAAAATATCTCTCTCATTATTCTGCTATTAAGCAGAACAGAAACAAATGTGATAATTCTAACTTACCTAAAAGAGAAAAGCTTTAGTCACATTAACATCTGACTTTTTAAAAAATGGATATGTGCTTTTTTTATACAGTTTATGTAAACTTCTGGTTTCAACTGTACATATACTGGAGTCTTATTAGTCCGCTGTACATTTGTTTATACATAAAGACCCCTTTTATGAATGCCTAATGAATATGATTAATTATATTTCCACCTAACATTAACATACATTCGAATTTGCTGAGATTTCATTTATTTTTGTTTCGGCTTAGTCCCTATATTAATCCAGGGTTGCCACAGCGGAATGAACCGCCAACTTATCCAGCACTGCGTAGTGGATGCCCTTCCAGCTCCAACCCATCTCTGGGATACTCATCCATATACACTCATTTACACCCATACACTATGGACAATTTAGCCTATCCAATTCACCTGTACCGCATGTCTTCGGACTGTGAGGGAAATCGGAGCAACCAGAGGAAACCCACGCGAACGCATGGAGAACGTGCAAACTCCACACAGAAACGCCAACTGACCCAGCCGAGGCTCGAACCAGCGACCTTCCTGCTGTGAGGAGACAGCAGTACCTACTGCGCCACTTCATCGCCTTTGCTTAGATTTTTAACTCTTATTTTGTTATGCTCTATCAAACTTGCACGGGGATGTCTCTCATGTCTCCATGGTTTCAAGGCACTGTCTGAAAGCACAGATTCTCATGCACGGCGTAATATCACAGCCATAGGACAGCAGCGGAGTATCTTGACTAATAACTCCAGAATGAGAGTATATTAGTTCCTAGCCATATTGGCCAAAAAAATAGCAACGTTCCATATTCATCCATTCATTTTTCTTTAGCTTTGTTCCTATATTCATCAGGGGTCGCCACAGCAGGATGAACCGCCAACTTATCTACTATACTGTATGTTTTATGCAGCTATGCCCTTTTAGCTGCAACACAGGACTGGTAAACATCCATACACACGCATTCATACACATACACTATGGTCAATTTAGTTTATACAATTCATCTGTACTGCATGTCATTTGCAGCAGAGTTTAACTGGTTAAAGGGACTTGGCAGTCATCCATCAAATTTTGACAGATGCTGAAACACATTCTCTGCCCTTTTTTGTGTTCAGCAGAAGTTTTAATTCCATATTGACTTGATCACCAGCATTTTGAGCTGTTTAGATTGCATCCGCATCTATTAGAGAGTCAGAAAAAGTGGTTGAGATATTCTATGGTTTTTTTTAATGACTGGTGAATGATGTGTAAATCCGTGATGAATGGTGACAGAGGTTGATGTCTGTAGGAATGGAGCTCTTCACCTCCTCTCTCAGAGCACAGCTGAGCTCATTAACCAATCAGCCGGCAGAAGTGAGGGGGCGACGAGCACGAGCTGTGATGAGAACGCAAAACAATAAACACGTTACACAACGGCCTGCGCTCCTGCTCACAGGTCCAACTCGCAAGATCTGTCGCTCTGCTATTACTTGCAGCTAATAGTAGGGTTTTCTGTGCTCATGTAGTGTAGAATGATGTTCGTTAAGCTCAGTGTTTCCTACTGGGATAGCAGACAGTTCACTGATTAGAGTTAAACTGCACAGCTGCTGCAGTGGGTACTGGTGAAATCAGGCTAAAATTAATGTCAGTTTAGACAAAGCAATGCTAATTTGACATTAAAATTTTTATGGAGAACCTTCACAATCTTTTAAAACATATCTCACAGATACACACTCACACATAAACACAAATAAAGAAACTGGGCTCAGCAAAAATGTTTTTTTTTTTATCCGTTTCTCAGTAAACAATTTTGGTGCATATAAACTAAACAGTTATATTAATTAAAATAAGACATGGTCAACGAACTTCATTATATAATTATTGGGAACAGAAAGATAATGTATTTAATTTATTTATTTGGATTTGTTATATATATATATATATATATATATATATATATATATATATATATATATATATATATTTTTTTTTTTTTTTTTTTACTTTTATTTAAGTTTAATTAAATCCAAATTGTTTTTGAATATGAGGGTAAATGTCTTCTGTATAATTGGTTATATGGGTAGAGGTGAAGGTAAGACTTGTGATTTTTAATCTTTGGGTAATTGTCAAATGTAGAAAACATTTAATGTCAGCTGTTAGAATTTTATTGTATTGATGTACACCTGATTAATGATAATAGTTGATACACTTTATCTCTGTAGAGTGAGGTCAGAAATGGGAAGATTGTTTATTGTTATTGCTGTGAAGATTATAAGTTATTGTGTGATTAATAGATAATGAAATGAGATTGACGGTCTAACTAATAGCACATTGTGATTGACTATGGGATAAAAGGGTGGAGTTAGAGAATTATGTCACACACTGAGGAAGGCTTTGTGCCAAAACGTCTGTTTGTCTGTTATCACCCGTAAAATGTAAGAAAAAGTAAAAATAAAAACAGTACGAAGCAATTGAGTGCGAATCATTACCTTCTTTTGAATAATTAAATGTTTCCCCATAACATATTAATTTGGTTTTACTATTTATTTGAACCGCGGTCTTAAGTTATTTTGTTAAATTAGTTCTTGTCGTGGCTTTGGTACTTACTAATTTAATGTATGTACACTATATATAAAGAGTTCAGATGCAAAACCCTCTAAATCCATCAGACCTCTTTTTTTTTGTAAAAAACACATTTTCTATCAGACCCCTCTTATTAGGATTCAGAAGTTTAATTTCATAGATAATTAAAAAGGTTATTTGCTAGTAAATATAATATCTTATTTTTCAAAAATCTCACTTTAAACAAATTCTTTGGTTTTTAAGAAGGTAGATTTTCTTTTGCGTCAAAACCAACTAAATCCATGCCTGCTTTTTATGCAAAGCCCTCTAAATCCACCTATTGGGACAAGACATTGTTAGTTGAAAATCAATAAAGATGCAATTATGAATTATTTTAGCAAACATAAAACACCTGAAATTTAAAATCTATAAATCTGTCAAATAAGTGGAGGTTCATTCCACTGTGATAAACTAGGGACAAAGCAAAAAGAAAATGAATAAGTGAATTCTGTAAAGGAACTGCATTAATCAATAACATTAAAACTGACATTAATTAAATATTAACTATCTAATTAACGTTTCTGATATTTGGGATTGAGATTTAATGTAGAGCAGGGGTGGCCAACCCTGTTCCTGGAGAGCCACCTTCCTGCAGATTTCAGTTGCAACCCATATCAAACACACCTGCCTGTAATTATCACGTGGTGTTCAGGTCCTAATTAATTGGTTCAGGTGTGTTTGATATGGGTAGCAACTGAAATCTGCAGGAAGGTGGCTCTCCAGGAACAGGGTTGGCCACCCCTGATGTAGAGCAATGTTTACATTGCAAACATTGTAAACTAAGCTTGGTAGATTCAAATAATGTAGTGTAAAAGCATTGTAAAATCATCAATATCTGTGCATTGTCCATTAATATAAAAAGCTTATTAAAAAAGCTTATTGGACGTATATATATTATGAAGTGATACAAATAATGTATAGTCTTATACAATATATTTATCTTTTCAAAAATAGCTTAAATTAGCGAATAAAACACAAGGTCTACTGGGCAAAAAGGGGATGCCTCTCAGACACTTTTAGAAGCTGTCATTCATTCATTCTCACCATACTCAAGGTCTTTGTCTTTTTTTCGTCTCTTGTTTTACCTCATCGGAGCATCTAAGATGGGATAAAAGAACAGCAATTTAACTTTGGCTTTCATAAAATGGAGTTACCGTTTAATGTATAGTAAATTGGACTCATTCAAAGTAGTGTCGCTGCACATACAGTTGAAGTCAGAATTATTAGCCCCGTTTCGATTTTTTTTTTCTTTTTTAAAATATTTTCCAAATGATGTTTAACAGAGCAAGGACATTTTCACACTATGCCTGATAATATTTTTTCTTCTGAAGAAAGTCTTATTTGTTTTATTTCGGCTAGAATGAAATCAGTTTTGAATTTTTTATGAACCATTTTAGGGACAAAATTATTAGCCCCTTTAAGCTATATTTTTTCTCGATAATCTACAGAACAAACCACTGTTATACAATAACTTGCCTAATTCCCCTAACTTGCCTAGTTAACTTAATTAACCTAGTTAAGCCTTTTAATGTCACTTTAAGCTGTATAAAAGTGTCTTGAAAAATATATAGTAAAATATTATTTACAGACATGGTAAAGATAAAATAAATCAGTTATTAGAAATGAGTTATTAAAACTATTATGTTAAGAAATGTGTTGAAAAAAATCTCTCGGTTACACAGAAATTGGGGAAAAAATAAGCAAGCGATCTAATAATTTAGGGGGGCTAATAATTCAGACTTCAACTGAAGAAAAGGCTGGACACGACAAGACAGGCCAGAGCGATATACGATGACGAACTGGCACAGGACTGCAGACATGAGGAGAATATAAGCAGAAATAATGAACAAACTGACAGCTGAACAGGATAACCTAATAATGGGTTAACAAGGAGGGTGGGACTAGACAGGAGAGCATATGACACAAAGAAACAACACAAGCCATGTGCTTACATAAAACAAGACTAGAACACGCAGCCAATGAGAGAACTCCATAATCATGTGTTCACAAAACACAACACTAAAGCACGCAGCCACAATGTAAACACCAAGCCATGCTTAGACAACAGTAACATGAACAGGCAAGACAGATGAAAACATGTTATCTCAGCGCCAACTGAAACCAAAACTAACTACACGCTGAGAATGAAACCGCGCGCTGCCGACAGAACAAACACAAACACCAGGACGAGAGCATGCGTTGCAAACACTCCCAGACCTCGTGTACCCATATAAAGCGGGAGATCGCACGGCTCAAACACGGCCATGATGGTGCTAAACAAAAAATCCAATGACAGAAAATCAGTGCTCGATCCGAGAAGCTCGAGCGGAGCACAACATAAAAGACAGGGCAGGACTAGTGTCTGGCCACCAAAACAAAAATAAACAAGACCAGAGCGGCAGAATCCTGACATCCATAGCATTTGTTTTTTCTTATATGAGAGTCAATGGTTTCACGTTTTCATCTTTCTTCAATATACTGTTTGTTTGTGTTTTATTTAAGCCTTCCGTAGGGTCTTAATACTCCGGTTGACCCCCTCTGTGAAAGTTTTTATTTTTGATTGCCTTCAGAGGCAGCATTCTAAGGCAGGAAGGCCTCAAGGCATGTCCGAATCCAAATTCTGATTCATTTCCTGTCTCAAGAGTTATTTTCTTATCAGTGTCCTTCGCTTCCTTCAATATCCAACAATCCTGTGTGTTCCCTTTCTGACAGTTGAGCTAAGAAAATAAGATTTCTAGTGAAAAGTTAGAATTGCACTAGGCAAATATTCCCTTATTTATCACCATGGTCTCTGTATTTTGTTGTTCATGATTAAAGTGGACAGCAAAGCAACAATTTAGCAGACAAGGCTTTCAGATGGAGCCACTGTTTCATTGTGTCTCTTTAAAGTCTGCGTGAACTAGAAGCTACTAAGACTTATTTCAGTATGTTGATGTACTTCCAACGGAAACAGAATATTGAGTAGGGAGAGCGGCTTTCTTTTTTGCCCATCATTGCCTTTTTGAAAATGGTAAACACTGTATAAAGCTAATGCTTACTTTACTTTACAAAGTAGACCCATTGCCTTAAAAAAGCAACAAGTTGATTTACTATAAAAAGTCAGTAAACCCATTGACTTAACCCAGAAGGCACAGGATGTCAACAGACTGACGTTGTACCCCAATGTCATGGTGACATTGCATTTTGTTTGGAAATAAAAATTGGGTTGACATCAACGCCCAACCTAAAATCACCCAAATACCAACGTCTGATGATGTTTCAGTTTGACGTTGTGTGGATATTACCGATGTTGGGCAAGCTACTTGAAAAATGTAGTGAGCTATGCTATTAGCTACTCTACTTAAAATGTAGCTGAACTACACTAAAAGCTACCCTCTGGGAAATGTAGCAAGCTAAGCTAAAAGCTACATGGCTAAAGTAGCTTAGCTACATCTAAGCTATTTTTGCAATTTTTTATTTTTAAATCGAAGCAACTTAAATACAAGTCAATTCTATCTTAGTAATCAATAAATCTGTCAATGAAACATATAAGGCAGAATATTTCAGTTCAATTATTTACTGTGAAATAACATGCTGTTGTAAATAGAAACAAATTCTTGTATATAGCAGCACAGACAAAAACAAATCTAATAAAAGCAGGTGTTACACATTTAAAATACTATAGTAATTTATAGTAAAGAGAACTATTTTGATAAGCATTATGCATATTGTATATATATATATATATATATATATATAAATATATATATATATATTAACGCTGTCAAAATTAGTGCTTTAACGCATGCGATTAATTTTAAATAATTAACGCGTTGAAAAAATGTACGCAATTAACACAGTTGCAGGTTTTTTTTACTTCCTGTTGTGGTGGACGTGTGTTTAACATGCAAGAAATGTGACCAAGGAAGCACTTTTTGAAGGCAAGTTTCAGTATAAAACAATTAGTCGCATCACCAGGCTCTCCAAAGTTTCATGCAATTTCGGGTGTTTCATTTTTAACTTTCTGTTGTAAGTTGATACCGCATGGTGAACAGAAAGACAATCCACCGCATTTCGTGACTCGGTGTTCCTTTAAGGAAATAAAATCACTGCTTAGGCTACACTAGACTTTTAATAAGAGTATAATCTTAATCATATTAAAATCTGAGTATTGGTGTCTTATGTGAATGTACTCAGAAAGTCTCTGGTGAAGTCGCGAGCTGTTAAAGACAGGGCATTACTCTGCCTTTCAGCATGCGCCCTCCAAGTTTAGCGTGTTTCCTCATTAAACGCAACGAAAGCGTATGCTTCGCGTTATTGTGTCAGAATCCTTGTGAAATACAGTAATACTTTAGGGCGCTTAGTTTAAGCAAATTTGATGAACGCGATCATGCGTGTTGAATCTGAGGGGAGTCGCTCCAGTATGGAAGGCCGTTGGGGCCAAAACGTCTGCAGCGCGTTGTGTGTGTGTGTGTCTGTGTGAGCGACGTATCTGAGTGGGGGCGTGTGCGCGCGAGACGTACCTGAAGGACGGCGGGGGTGAGTTGCACGCGACATAGGCTACCTGAAGAGCTAGGAGGGATGTGGGGGAGAGGGGTTTGCAATGTATTTAACGACCGGTTTGCAAGAAATTATCATTCATTTGAGGGCATCCGGGAGTCTCTGTGCACTTGCGGGATACTCCTAGTCTTAGCCACTGGATGAATGTAAAGGAGGATTAAGCAAAATTGTTTCTACTCTATAACTAATTTTCTCAACTTACAGCAATAAAACTTTACAATGAGTGCAACAGTTTGTATTCTATAGTTTATTATTATAATTTTTCATTTTCCATATCTGCAATTCCTGTATTTTGGCATTTTTTTGCAGTCCACTTAGAATCCAACATGGAAATCAACGTTTTCTTTATTGGCATTGATTGTTTTGAAATTTAAATGTCATTAACATGCCTGTGTTTTAATTTCTGTAATGAATATGGCTGTCAAGCCAGGATCTTGATGGTTTATTGTGGGTATGTTGTTTACATGAAGAAATCTGTGTTACAAGTTAAACAAAAATTCTATTAAACAATTATGTTTTAAATTTAATTCTAATAAACAATTATATTTTGAATTTAAATAGTTTTTGTCTTGCGTTTACATAAATTTTACATTTGAATTGCCAAAATGACAAGTTTCAGTATTTTAATGCGATTAATCGCGATAAATTTTTTTAAAAAGGTGCGATTAATTAGTTAATTATTTTTAATCGATTGACTGCACTAATATATATATATATATATATATATATATATATATATATATATATATATATATATATATATATATATATATATATATTTATATATATATACAACTCTTCATTAATAAATTACACTACATAATGCAGTAATTTATAGATGTACTTACTATAAATTACTAAAGTATTTTTTGAGCACAGCATCAGAAATTAAGTTATTGCATCTTAACATGTACAGGTATGGTCACGAAAAATCCTACTTCATTTCAGAAATAACTTCTCTCCCTCAGTCATCTTTTCATCAAGCAAGTTTCTCGTGTTAGCCTAATTTGGTTGGCGACGTCACCGACCAGAGGTGGCAGTAACGAAACAAAAAGTTTGTTGTACTAAATTGATGACTATAATAATAATAATAATAATAATAATAATAATAATAATAATAATAATAATAATAATGATAATAAAAACTTATAATAATAACAAAATATTAATATTATGAATAATAACACAAATTATTGTTATTATTATTATTATTGTTATTATTATTTTTATTATTATTATTATTATTTTTATTATTATTATTATTATTATTATTATTGTTTTTATTATTATTATTA
>NC_141023.1:61257500-61280000 GCF_052040795.2 Danio rerio
GATTGACCAACCAACCAATCCCTCACCCTCCCCTTCCCTAAACCCAATCAATAGTATTTAAAAAAAGCACCTATTGACCCATCCACCCCCTTCCCTAAACCTAATTGCAGTGTTTTGAAAAGCAATCCAGAAAAAGAAAAGCCCCCTGATTTTTAACCACATTTTCAGATTTTACCACATTTTAACCCTGCTATTTACTTTTTTTTTTTCGGCTTTTGTTATCGTTTTACCTGGATCCTGGAACCATTCTTCACCTGACTCAAACCCCGTTATTGCGGTCAACTCTGCTCAACATCTCAAGTTCGCAGACGTACGCGTCAAGCTACTGGACAAACTGGTAACTGTTGAAAATTTGTCCATAGAGAGGTAAACGGTCAGCTGTTAAGTGAGAAGAGGAACTGCATCATACCACCCCAAATCGTCCATTTTAAAGATGAATTATGTAGTCCTGGCTACATAATTTGCGATCTCCAGAAACGTATATAGGCCTATATTTTCAGAATGAGCCCATGTTAGAAACAACAAGAAGGTCAGTAATTGTTATTGGAATGAACTAATAGTTAAATGTGATGATACATGAGGCAGAATTTAGAACAATATTGCCTGGCAACTCTTGACAATGTTGACTTCAGTGGGCAACAAAGTGAGACGTGGGCAACTATTAAGAGCAACTAACATTGAGCAACAACTAATCAGAGAGGAACAAATCCGTTGCAAAGGAGACTGATATGGCAAATATCATCAACCAGAGCCCAGTGGAGAGAGTGGACAGCTTCTGTTACTTCAGTGTTCACATTACACAGCACATTTCCTGTCATATCAACACCATGGTGAAAAAGATAACCCAGGCTCTTTCTAATTATGTAACCCTATATACATTTCTGGATAGCACCAAATATGTCCCAGGAGCAATTCAAAAGCAATTCAGAATAAGAAAAGCCCTAGTCTGGTTTTTACCATGTTTTCAGATGTTACCACATTTTCACTCTGTTATATATTTTTTGGCTTTTGTTTTTGTCCTACCAGCTTTCTGCAACCGTTCTTTACTGTACACAAATCTTGTTGCCTCAGTTAAATTTGTTCTGTGTCTCAAGTCCACCGACATACATGGCAAGCCACTGGATAAATGGGTAACAGCGGAAAAGCCATGCAAATGGAGTTAATTGGTCACCTGGTAAGTGAGTAATTAAATGGTGTTGTACCAACCCATAGCATTAGTTTTAAATGCGTTCCTCTGTCTACAAAATTCCTGATCTCAATAAATGTATACAGGAGTACATTTTTAGAATTAACCTATGTTAGAAAAAAGCCTGGCAGCATCTCTACCACCTCAGTAGCTTTAGAGACCTTAGAGACCCCTCAGGGTGCTTAGGAACTTTTAGTCTTGCACTTTAGAGAATATCCTCAGAGGAAACATCACAATCTGGTTTGGCAACAGCACCATGGAGGACAGTCGACCCCTACAGAGGGCTGAGCAGTGCACCATTCACACTGAGGTTCCTGACCTAACAACAGTAAACCTTCAAACAACAGTAAACGGTGCAGGATCAAAGCCAGGAAGATCGTGAAGGACCTCAGCCACCCCAACAACGGACTATTCTATCTGTTGTGGTCAGGAAAATGCTTTCATTCACTGAAGGCCAACACAGATAGACTGAGGAGAAACTTTATATTTTTAACTTGCATATTTTAGTTCCAACCCCAATTAAACACATGAACCAGCTAATCAAGCATTTTTAGCTTCATCTCTGTTACAGCGCCTCTGGCCACGGCCCTTATCTGCATGCGCAGTAACAAACTTTTGTGATCTCCCAGGGGGCGGAAGTATTTTTTGTAGTCCCCAAAATTTGTTCATTGTAGGGTTTGCTAAGCTAACTCTGTAAAAACCAAGGTCTCCCTTTGCATTGAACTCAGAACTTTTTACATTCAGAGATGTTGTTTATGTTCACACAGCTACATTACACATCAACTAAAGTTTAAAATATGATATCATAGTGGACCACCCCTTTAAGAGTTTGTCTGTACTCTTGCAGTCATCTTTATCAAGGTGTTTCCCCCGAAGCATACCAGCTCGGATATTAGGCATGACTACTGGGGTAACAGTATTCTCTGGAATGGCAAGTAACTTCTCGTTGGGCTGATTTATACTCATTAGCTTGAAGAAAGATAACATCGGGTTTAACTCCTAAAGTGATCCACTTCTTGATCAGGGGCCTCATGTATCAACGCTGCGTACGCACAAAAACTTTGCGTACGCCAGGTTTCACGCTCAGAATCGCTCACGTTTGGATTTACTAACAATGAACTGAACGTGGGAATGAGCGCAGCTCCACGGCAGCTTTATGGCTGGCGTACGCACATTTTTTGTGCGTGTCTGTTTTATTTCCATTGGCGACTCCTAGAGGCAGTTGTGTTAAAGTCCTCTCTACAAAGTGTCTTTGAGCCTTGCAATGGCAGCTGTATGAGACGGGTTCATCTAGCAGGTATATAAGGTTTCCATACCATACAGTTGACCAGCTTAACATTAAAGCACAATTTGCAGCGGTCGCCTGTTTTCCCAATGTAATCTGAGCAATCTACTGCACGCACATTGCTATCAAGACACTATCTGAAGATGAATTTGCATGCATGAATCAGAAACATTTCCATTCAATAAATGTGCAAATAAAATATGATGCACAAACTTATTATTGATTCCTACTTGTCTTTCTCGTGATAAATAGTTGGCAAAATCTGATATGTAGCGGGGGAAAAAAGAAGAAAGAGTTCATAAGACGCTGGATTCGAACCGAGTTCATGCTCGAAGGTGTCAAAACATGTTGACCTGCGTCTTACGAGCTGCGCCACTGAGACTGTAAAGAATACTGCAACATTTTACACCTATAAATCACACTATTTCTTTTCTAATTCACTCAGTGCGATGTTCAGACCCAACTATGTTAACCGTATCAGCTAAACTCTCCCACTCTATTTTTTTCTTTTGTTGTTAATTCCGGAGAACAAACTTGCAAATAACACCGCTTTTCTCCGGTCTACCTCCGAAAGGAGCACCTACAATTCATATTCTGTTGAAAGTTTCTCTTCTTGCTTGCTTTTGCCATTGCTTTTTCTTTGGGTTTTGCCAAAGTAGAGTCATTAGCATATTCATACGGGGGAGGAGGCAGGGAGGGGTTTTGCGCTCGTGCATGTTGCACTCAGTTTCACGTTCATTCGGATGTACAAAAGAATATGCGTGAGATTCGGCGTACGCAGTTTTTCATACATCTGAATTTTTTTCTGCGTACGCACATTTACAGCTTTGTGCGTACGCAATGTTTTAGTATGATTTCCACGCAAGTCTTCGTACATGAGGCCCCTGATCTATCAGCTGAGGGTGAATCCGCTGAAATGCCTTGTTCAGAGGAATTATCACGTACTGTGTGTGTGTGTGTATATATATATATATATATATATATATATATATATATATATATATATATTCTCCTCTATGCAACTTTGTAACCCTTCCAGTCCTTTCTTACTCAACAGGAGTTGAATGCTTTACATCCAACAGTTCTGTGAGGCTTCTTTCTAAAACCTTTTCAGATCTTCTGCAATAAAAATAATTATATCTTCTTTTTTTTGTCTTAAAAACTAGAGCAATTAGTGGTGTTGCTGATCTTTTTTGTTTTTGGTTTCTGATCTCTGTGATTAAATTTGCTACAGAGTTAACTAGCTTTAGAATTTGAATGCCAGGAGCGCGAGGTATAATACAACCCAGGTCTCTGGTATCAGAATTTAACCGATGAGCTACAGAAGGTTAATAAACCCAACAGTGAGATATATATATATAAATATATATAAATATATATATATATATATATAAATATATATATATATATATATATATATATATATATATATATATATATATATATAAATATATATATATATATATAAATATATATATATATATATATAAATATATATATATATAAATATATATATATATAAATATATATATATATATATATATATATATATATATATATATATATATATATATATATATATATATATATATATATATATAAATAAAATAGATTTTTTTTTTTTTTTTTCCAAACGAAATCCAAACTTAAACATAAAACTTGTTATGGATGAACAAAAAGACCAACAGGCCAAACATCTGACACAACCACGAGTCAAATAATCTCCCAAAATAAAAACTAAATATAGGCAAGATGTAAACCATTCAAACATTTTAAAAAGATAAAGTAGAAAATCAGAGCAAAAGTACAAAAGACAAGGGCTAAGATCAACAATAACCCAGAATAGAAACACAGAAATTAGTCCGTTTAAATACACAAGACATGAAAGGACACAGGTGAAAACAATCATGCAGATTACTGAGCTCAAAAGAAAAGATAGGGAGAAATGAGGACATATAGTGGTGAAACAAAATCATAACATGTAAAACTAAAATAAAAATGGCAGATCCTGACTATGAACCTTGTTTTGCAGACTGTTCTCCAGTCTTGTTTTACTCTTTTCTTCATTTTTCACTTTTTTTTTAAATAAAATTTTTCATTTTTCATCCAAATTCAACAGTAATGACATGACACTGTATTAATCTATGATGATGGTCCAGGATCAACACTAGTGAATTTACTGTATTAAAATGATGAAGATGGTCCAGGATCAACACTAGTGAATTTACTGTATTAAATGATGATGATGGTCCAGGATCAACACTAGTGAATTTACTGTATTAAATGATGATGATGATGGTCCAGGATCAACACTAGTGAATTTACTGTATTAAATGATGATGATGGTCCAGGATCAACACTAGTGAATTTACAGTATTAAATGATGATGATGGTCCTGGATCAACACTAGTGAATTTACTGTATTAAATGATGAAGATGGTCCAGGATCAACACTAGTGAATTTACTGTATTAAATGATGAAGATGGTCCAGGATCAACACTAGTGAATTTACTGTATTAAATGATGAAGATGGTCCAGGATCAACACTAGTGAATTTACTGTATTAAATGATGATGATGGTCCTGGATCAACACTAGTGAATTTACTGTATTAAATGATGATGATGATGGTCCAGGATCAACACTAGTGAATTTACAGTATTAAATGATGATGATGGTCCAGGATCAACACTAGTGAATTTACTGTATTAAATGATGATGATGGTCCAGGATCAACACTAGTGAATTTACTGTATTAAATGATGAAGATGGTCCAGGATCAACACTAGTGAATTTACTGTATTAAATGATGAAGATGGTCCAGGATCAACACTAGTGAATTAACTGTATTAAAATGATGAAGATGGTCCAGGATCAACACTAGTGAATTTACTGTATTAAATGATGATGATGGTCCAGGATCAACACTAGTGAAATTACTGTATTAAAATGATGAAGATGGTCCAGGATCAACACTAGTGAATTTACTGTATTAAATGATGAAGATGGTCCAGGATCAACACTAGTGAATTTACTGTATTAAATGATGATGATGGTCCAGGATCAACACTAGTGAATTTACTGTATTAAAATGATGATGATGGTCCAGGATCAACACTAGTGAATTTACTGTATTAAATGATGATGATGGTCCAGGATCAACACTAGTGAAATTACTGTATTAAAATGATGAAGATGGTCCAGGATCAACACTAGTGAATTTACTGTATTAAAATGATGATGATGGTCCTGGATCAACACTAGTGAATTTACTGTATTAAATGATGATGATGGTCCAGGATCAACACTAGTGAATTTACTGTATTAAATGATGAAGATGGTCCAGGATCAACACTAGTGAATTTACGGTATTAAAATGATGATGATGATGGTCCAGGATCAACACTAGTGAATTTACGGTATTAAAATGATGATGATGATGGTCCAGGATCAACACTAGTAAATTTACTGTATTAAATGATGAAGATGGTCCAGGATCAACACTAGTGAATTTAATGTATTTAATGATGATGATGGTCCAGGATCAACACTAGTGAATTTAATGTATTAAAATGATGAAGATGATCCAGGATCAACACTAGTGAATTTACTGTATTAAATGATGATGATGGTCCAGGATCAACACTAGTGAATTTACTGTATTAAATGATGATGATGGTCCAGGATCAACACTAGTGAATTTACTGTATTAAAATGATGAAGATGATCCAGGATCAACACTAGTGAATTTACTGTATTAAATGATGATGATGGTCCAGGATCAACACTAGTGAATTTAATGTATTAAAATGATGAAGATGATCCAGGATCAACACTAGTGAATTTACTGTATTAAATGATGATGATGGTCCAGGATCAACACTAGTGAATTTACTGTATTAAATGATGATGATGGTCCAGGATCAACACTAGTGAATTTACTGTATTAAAATGATGATGATGGTCCTGGATCAACACTAGTGAATTTACTGTATTAAATGATGATGATGGTCCAGGATCAACACTAGTGAATTTACAGTATTAAATGATGAAGATGGTCCAGGATCAACACTAGTAAATTTACTGTATTAAATGATGATGATGGTCCAGGATCAACATTAGTGAATTTACAGTATTAAATGATGAAGATGGTCCAGGATCAACACTAGTAAATTTACTGTATTAAATGATGATGATGGTCCAGGATCAACACTAGTGAATTTACAGTATTAAATGATGAAGATGGTCCAGGATCAACACTAGTAAATTTACTGTATTAAATGATGATGATGGTCCAGGATCAACATTAGTGAATTTACTGTATTGAATGATGAAGATGGTCCAGGATCAACACTAGTGAATTTACTGTATTAAATGATGATGATGGTCCAGGATCAACACTAGTGAATTTTTTGTATTAAAATGATGAAGATGGTCCAGGATCAACACTAGTGAATTTACTGTATTAAATGATGATGATGATCCAGGATCAACACTAGTGAATTTACTGTATTAAATGATGATGATGATCCAGGATCAACACTAGTGAATTTACTGTATTAAATGATGATGATGATCCAGGATCAACACTAGTGAATTTACTGTATTAAATGATGATGATGATCCAGGATCAACACTAGTGAATTTACTGTATTAAATGATGAAGATGGTCCAGGATCAACATTAGTGAAATTACTGTATTAAAATGATGAAGATGGTCCAGGATTAACACTAGTGAATTTACTGTATTAAATGATGAAGATGGTCCAGGATCAACATAGTGAATTTACTGTATTAAATGATGATGATGGTCAAGGAACAACACTAGTGAATTTACTGTATTAAAATGATGAAGATGGTCCAGGATCAACACTAGTGAATTTACTGTATTAAATGATGATGATGATGGTCCAGGATCAACACTAGTGAATTTACTGTATTAAATGATGATGATGGTCCAGGATCAACACTAGTGAATTTACTGTATTAAATGATGAAGATGGTCCAGGATCAACACTAGTGAATTTACTGTATTAAAATGATGATGATGGTCCAGGATCAACACTAGTGAATTTACTGTATTAAATGATGATGATGGTCCAGGATCAACACTAGTGAATTTACTGTATTAAAATGATGATGATGGTCCAGGATCAACACTAGTGAATTTACTGTATTAAATGATGATGATGGTCCAGGATCAACACTAGTGAATTTACTGTATTAAATGATGAAGATGGTCCAGGATCAACACTAGTGAATTTACTGTATTAAAATGATGATGATGGTCCTGGATCAACACTAGTGAATTTACTGTATTAAATGATGATGATGGTCCAGGATCAACACTAGTGAATTTACTGTATTAAATGATGAAGATGGTCCAGGATCAACACTAGTGAATTTACGGTATTAAAATGATGATGATGATGGTCCAGGATCAACACTAGTGAATTTACGGTATTAAAATGATGATGATGATGGTCCAGGATCAACACTAGTAAATTTACTGTATTAAATGATGAAGATGGTCCAGGATCAACACTAGTGAATTTAATGTATTAAATGATGAAGATGGTCCAGGATCAACACTAGTGAATTTACTGTAATAAATGATGAAGATGGTCCAGGATCAACACTAGTGAATTCACTGTATTAAATGATGATGATGGTCCAGGATCAACACTAGTGAATTTACTGTATTAAAATGATGATGATGGTCCAGGATCAACACTTGTGAATTTACTGTATTAAAATGATGAAGATGATGGTCCAGGACCAACACTAGTGAATTTACTGTATTAAATGATGAAGATGGTCCAGGATTAACACTAGTGAATTTACTGTATTAAATGATGATGATGATGGTCCAGGATCAACATTAGTGAATTTACTGTATTAAATGATGAAGATGGTCCAGGATCAACATAGTGAATTTACTGTATTAAATGATGATGATGGTCAAGGAACAACACTAGTGAATTTACTGTATTAAAATGATGATGATGGTCCAGGATCAACACTAGTGAATTTACTGTATTAAATGATGATGATGGTCCAGGATCAACACTAGTGAATTTACTGTATTAAATGATGAAGATGGTCCAGGATCAACACTAGTGAATTTACTGTATTAAATGATGAAGATGGTCCAGGATCAACACTAGTGAATTAACTGTATTAAATGATGATGATGGTCCAGGATCAACACTAGTGAATTTACTGTATTAAATGATGATGATGGTCCAGGATCAACACTAGTGAATTTACTGTATTAAATGATGAAGATGGTCCAGGATCAACACTAGTGAATTTACTGTATTAAATGATGATGATGGTCCAGGATCAACACTAGTGAATTTACTGTATTAAATGATGATGATGGTCCAGGATCAACAATAGTGAATTTACTGTATTAAAATGATGATGATGGTCCAGGATCAACACTGGTGAATTTACTGTATTAAATGATGATGATGGTCCAGGATCAACACTTGTGAATTCACTGTATTAAATGATGAAGATGGTCCAGGATCAACACTAGTGAATTTTTTGTATTAAAATGATGATGAAGATTGTCCAGGATCAACACTAGTGAATTTACTGTATTAAATGATGATGATGGTCCAGGATCAACACTAGTGAATTTACTGTATTAAATGATGATGATGGTCCAGGATCAACACTAGTGAATTTACTGTATCAAATGATGATGATGGTCCAGGATCAACACTAGTGAATTTACTGTATTAAATGATGAAGATGGTCCAGGATCAACACTAGTGAATTAACTGTATTAAATGATGATGATGGTCCAGGATCAACACTAGTGAATTTACTGTATTAAATGATGAAGATGGTCCAGGATCAACACTAGTGAATTTTTTGTATTAAAATGATGATGAAGATGGTCCAGGATCATCACTAGTGAATTTAATGTATTAAATGATGATGATGGTCCAGGATCAACACTAGTGAATTTACTGTATCAAATGATGATGATGGTCCAGGATCAACACTAGTGAATTTACTGTATTAAATGATGAAGATGGTCCAGGATCAACACTAGTGAATTAACTGTATTAAATGATGATGATGGTCCAGGATCAACACTAGTGAATTTACTGTATTAAATGATGAAGATGGTCCAGGATCAACACTAGTGAATTTACTGTATTAAATGATGAAGATGGTCCAGGATCAACACTAGTGAATTTACTGTAATAAATGATGATGAAGGTCCAGGATCAACACTAGTGAATTTACTGTATTAAATGATGAAGATGGTCCAGGATCAACACTAGTGAATTTACTGTATTAAATGATGAAGATGGTCCAGGATCAACACTAGTGAATTTACTGTAATAAATGATGATGAAGGTCCAGGATCAACACTAGTAAATTTACTGTAATAAATGATGATGATGGTCCAGGATCAACACTAGTGAATTTACTGTATTAAATGATGAAGATGGTCCAGGATCAACACTAGTGAATTTTTTGTATTAAAATGATGATGAAGATGGTCCAGGATCATCACTAGTGAATTTAATGTATTAAAATGATGAAGATGGTCCAGGATCAACACTAGTGAATTTACTGTATTAGAATGATGATGATGGTCCAGGATCAACACTAGTGAATTTACTGTATTAAATGATGAAGATGGTCCAAGATCAACATTAGTGAATTTACTGTATTAAATGATGATGATGATGATGGTCCAGGATCATCACTAGTGAATTCACTGTATTAAATGATGATGAAGATGGTCCAGGATCAACACTAGTGAATTTACTGTATTAAATGATGATGATGGTCCAGGATCAACACTAGTGAATTTACTGTATTAAATGATGAAGATGGTCCAGGATCAACATAGTGAATTTACTGTAATAAATGATGATGATGGTCCAGGATCAACACTAGTGAATTTACTGTAATAAATGATGATGATGGTCCAGGATCAACACTAGTAAATTTACTGTATTAAATGATGATGATGGTCCAGGATCAACACTAGTGAATTTACTGTATTAAATGATGAAGATGGTCCAGGATCAACACTAGTGAATTAACTGTATTAAATGATGATGATGGTCCAGGATCAACACTAGTGAATTTACTGTATTAAATGATGAAGATGGTCCAGGATCAACACTAGTGAATTTACTGTATTAAATGATGAAGATGGTCCAGGATCAACACTAGTGAATTTACTGTAATAAATGATGATGAAGGTCCAGGATCAACACTAGTGAATTTACTGTATTAAATGATGAAGATGGTCCAGGATCAACACTAGTGAATTTACTGTATTAAATGATGAAGATGGTCCAGGATCAACACTAGTGAATTTACTGTATTAAATGATGAAGATGGTCCAGGATCAACACTAGTGAATTTACTGTATTAAAATGATGATGATGGTCCAGGATCAACACTAGTGAATTTACTGTATTAAAATCATGATGAAGATGGTCCAGGATCAACACTAGTGAATTTACTGTATTAAATGATGATGATGGTCCAGGATCAACACTAGTGAATTTACTGTATTAAATGATGATGATGGTCCAGGATCAACACTAGTGAATTTACTGTATTAAATGATGAAGATGGTCCAGGATCAACACTAGTGAATTAACTGTATTAAATGATGAAGATGGTCCAGGATCAACACTAGTGAATTTACTGTATTAAATGATGAAGATGGTCCAGGATCAACACTAGTGAATTTACTGTATTAAAATGATGATGATGGTCCAGGATCAACACTAGTGAATTTACTGTATTAAAATCATGATGAAGATGGTCCAGGATCAACACTAGTGAATTTACTGTATTAAATGATGAAGATGGTCCAGGATCAACACTAGTGAATTAACTGTATTAAATGATGATGATGGTCCAGGATCAACACTAGTGAATTTACTGTATTAAATGATGATGATGGTCCAGGATCAACACTAGTGAGTTTACTGTATTAAAATGATGAAGATGGTCCAGAATCAACACTAGTGAGTTTACAGTATTAAAATGATGAAGATGGTCCAGGATCAACACTAGTGAATTTACTGTATTAAAATGATGATGATGGTCCAGGATCAACACTAGTGAATTTACTGTATTAAAATCATGATGAAGATGGTCCAGGATCAACACTAGTGAATTTACTGTATTAAATGATGAAGATGGTCCAGGATCAACACTAGTGAATTTACTGTAATAAATGATGATGAAGGTCCAGGATCAACACTAGTGAATTTACTGTATTAAATGATGAAGATGGTCCAGGATCAACACTAGTGAATTTACTGTATTAAATGATGAAGATGGTCCAGGATCAACACTAGTGAATTTACTGTATTAAATGATGAAGATGGTCCAGGATCAACACTAGTGAATTTACTGTATTAAAATGATGATGATGGTCCAGGATCAACACTAGTGAATTTACTGTATTAAAATCATGATGAAGATGGTCCAGGATCAACACTAGTGAATTTACTGTATTAAATGATGATGATGGTCCAGGATCAACACTAGTGAATTTACTGTATTAAATGATGATGATGGTCCAGGATCAACACTAGTGAATTTACTGTATTAAATGATGAAGATGGTCCAGGATCAACACTAGTGAATTAACTGTATTAAATGATGAAGATGGTCCAGGATCAACACTAGTGAATTTACTGTATTAAATGATGAAGATGGTCCAGGATCAACACTAGTGAATTTACTGTATTAAAATGATGATGATGGTCCAGGATCAACACTAGTGAATTTACTGTATTAAAATCATGATGAAGATGGTCCAGGATCAACACTAGTGAATTTACTGTATTAAATGATGAAGATGGTCCAGGATCAACACTAGTGAATTAACTGTATTAAATGATGATGATGGTCCAGGATCAACACTAGTGAATTTACTGTATTAAATGATGATGATGGTCCAGGATCAACACTAGTGAGTTTACTGTATTAAAATGATGAAGATGGTCCAGAATCAACACTAGTGAGTTTACAGTATTAAAATGATGAAGATGGTCCAGGATCAACACTAGTGAATTTACTGTATTAAAATGATGATGATGGTCCAGGATCAACACTAGTGAATTTACTGTATTAAAATCATGATGAAGATGGTCCAGGATCAACACTAGTAAATTAACTGTATTAAATGATGATGATGGTCCAGGATCAACACTAGTGAGTTTACTGTATTAAAATGATGAAGATGGTCCAGAATCAACACTAGTGAGTTTACAGTATTAAAATGATGATGATGGTCCAGGATCAACACTAGTAAATTTACTGTATTAAATGATGAAGATGGTCCAGGATCAACACTAGTGAATTTACTGTATTAAATGATGATGATGATGGTCCAGGATCAACACTAGTGATTTTACTGTATTAAAATGATGAAGATGGTCCAGGATCAACACTAGTGAATTTACTGTATTAAATGATGATGATGATGGTCCAGGATCAACACTAGTGATTTTACTGTATTAAAATGATGAAGATGGTCCAGGATCAACACTAGTGAATTTACTGTATTAAATGATGAAGATGGTCCAGGATCAACACTAGTGAGTTTACTGTATTAAAATGATGAAGATGGTCCAGGATCAACACTAGTGAATTTACTGTATTACATGATGAAGATGGTCCAGGATCAACACTAGTGAATTTACTGTATTAAATGATGAAGATGGTCCAGGATCAACACTAGTGAATTTACAGTATTAAATGATGATGATGGTCCAGGATCAACACTAGTGAATTTAATGTATTAAAATGATGAAGATGGTCCAGGATCAACACTAGTGAATTTACTGTATTAAATGATGAAGATGGTCCAGGATCAACACTAGTGAATTTACTGTATTAAATGATGATGATGGTCCAGGATCAACACTAGTGAATTTACAGTATTAAAATGATGATGATGGTCCAGGATCAACACTAGTGAATTTACTGTATTAAATGATGATGATGGTCCAGGATCAACACTAGTAAATTTACTGTATTAAATGATGATGATGGTCCAGGATCAACACTAGTGAATTTACTGTATTAAATGATGATGATGGTCCAGGATCAACACTAGTGAATTTACTGTATTAAATGATGATGATGGTCCAGGATCAACACTAATGAATTTACTGTATTAAATGATGAAGATGGTCCAGGATCAACACTAGTGAATTTACTGTATTAAATGATGATGATGATGGTCCAGGATCAACACTAGTGAATTTACTGTATTAAATGATGAAGATGGTCCAGGATCAACACTAGTGAATTTACTGTATTAAATGATGAAGATGGTCCAGGATCAACACTAGTGAATTTACTGTATTAAATGATGATGATGGTCCAGGATCAACACTAGTGAATTTACTGTATTAAATGATGAAGATGGTCCAGGATCAACACTAGTGAATTTACTGTATTAAATGATGATGATGGTCCAGGATCAACACTAGTGAATTAACTGTATTAAATGATGATGATGGTCCAGGATCAACACTAGTGAATTAACTGTATTAAATGATGATGATGGTCCAGGATCAACACTAGTGAATTAACAGTATTAAAATGATGATGATGGTCCAGGATCAACACTAGTGAATTAACAGTATTAAAATGATGATGATGGTCCAGGATCAACACTAGTGAATTTACTGTATTACATGATGAAGATGGTCCAGGATCAACACTAGTGAATTTACTGTATTAAATGATGAAGATGGTCCAGGATCAACACTAGTGAATTTACAGTATTAAAATGATGATGATGGTCCAGGATCAACACTAGTGAATTTACTGTATTAAAATGATGAAGATGGTCCAGGATCAACACTAGTGAATTTACTGTATTGAATGATGAAGATGGTCCAGGATCAACACTAGTGAATTTACTGTATTAAATGATGATGATGGTCCAGGATCAACATTTGTGAATTTACTGTATTAAATGATGAAGATGGTCCAGGATCAACATTAGTGAATTTACTGTATTAAATGATGATGATGATGGTCCAGGATCAACACTAGTGAATTTACTGTATTAAATGATGAAGATGGTCCAGGATCAACACTAGTGAATTTACTGTAATAAATGATGATGATGGTCCAGGATCAACACTAGTGAATTTACTGTAATAAATGATGATGATGGTCCAGGATCAACATAGTGAATTTACTGTATTAAATGATGAAGATGGTCCAGGATCAACACTAGTGAATTTACTGTGTTAAATGATGAAGATGGTCCAGGATCAACACTAGTGAATTTACTGTGTTAAATGATGAAGATGGTCCAGGATCAACACTAGTGAATTTACTGTATTAAATGATGAAGATGGTCCAGGATCAACACTAGTGAATTTACTGTATTAAATGATGATGATGGTCCAGGATCAAAACTAGTAAATTTACTGTATTAAATGATGATGATGGTCCAGGATCAACACTAGTGAATTTACTGTATTAAATGATGATGATGGTCCAGGATCAACACTAGTGAATTTACTGTATTAAATGATGAAGATGGTCCAGGATCAACACTAGTGAATTTACTGTATTAAATGATGATGATGATGGTCCAGGATCAACACTAGTGAATTTACTGTATTAAATGATGAAGATGGTCCAGGATCAACACTAGTGAATTTACTGTATTAAATGATGATGATGGTCCAGGATCAACACTAGTGAATTTACTGTATTAAATGATGATGATGGTCCAGGATCAACACTAGTGAATTAACAGTATTAAAATGATGATGATGGTCCAGGATCAACACTAGTGAATTAACAGTATTAAAATGATGATGATGGTCCAGGATCAACACTAGTGAATTTACTGTATTACATGATGAAGATGGTCCAGGATCAACACTAGTGAATTTACTGTATTAAATGATGAAGATGGTCCAGGATCAACACTAGTGAATTTACAGTATTAAAATGATGATGATGGTCCAGGATCAACACTAGTGAATTTACTGTATTACATGATGAAGATGGTCCAGGATCAACACTAGTGAATTTACTGTATTAAATGATGAAGATGGTCCAGGATCAACACTAGTGAATTTACTGTATTAAATGATGAAGATGGTCCAGGATCAACACTAGTGAATTTACTGTATTAAATGATGATGATGGTCCAGGATCAACATTTGTGAATTTACTGTATTAAATGATGAAGATGGTCCAGGATCAACATTAGTGAATTTACTGTATTAAATGATGATGATGATGGTCCAGGATCAACACTAGTGAATTTACTGTATTAAATGATGAAGATGGTCCAGGATCAACACTAGTGAATTTACTGTAATAAATGATGATGATGGTCCAGGATCAACACTAGTGAATTTACTGTAATAAATGATGATGATGGTCCAGGATCAACATAGTGAATTTACTGTATTAAATGATGATGATGGTCCAGGATCAACACTAGTGAATTTACTGTGTTAAATGATGAAGATGGTCCAGGATCAACACTAGTGAATTTACTGTATTAAAATGATGAAGATGGTCCAGGATCAACACTGGTGAATTTACTGTATTAAATGATGATGATGGTCCAGGATCAACACTAGTGAATTTACAGTATTAAATGATGATGAAGATGAAACTTTGAGAGGGTCAGTGGTTGAGGTTTATTTTTGCAAAAATACCTCAGCATTATATATATATATATATATATATATATATATACATATATTGTTAAAGGAAGGATCAGAAAATACTATTGATGTGTGGGACTTTGTCAGAGCTCGAGAGGAACTTTATCAGTACACAGTTCATGGACCAGCTTCTTCCTCCATTTCATTTCACAAGTGTAAGTGTGATTAAAATTGTTGCCTCCATGTTTTCTCTAGCTTGCAAATTAAGTATTTAATTTTGTTTTGTTAATTGTAACCACTTGTACTGTATCTGGTTAACACTTAATATTCTCATATCGCATCTAATGCCACGTTGGAAAAGCCGCTTTGTTTACGGATTTAAATGTGTTTGTGAGCTCTCATTTCACTGCGTTTCACAGATTTTTCCAGGATAAATAACAATACAGGAGGATAGCGGAAGATGGGTCTGAAATACGGGAGACTCCAAGGATAAACAGGAGTGTTGGCAGGTATGCTCACACATACACTATGCACTCTCACTACTTCAATATTGTTGATAAGCCATGATGACCATTGTCTCGCGCTGAATGCTTTCGACCAATTGCAACAGGCTGTCATCAGTCGAATCCGCGCAGATTAGATTCACGCTAAGGAGGGGTTTGGGAACAAATGAATCGCTGGTGAATCGTCTTGATTGTTATGGGAATCGCTGGGATAATTAGTTAAAAATAAATGCATATTATAAGACAATTAAAGTGTTTTTTTGACCTTGCATGCATATCAGTCTGTTGTTGGAGACCTTTAAAACCAAAAATATGACCCTTTTTAATGTATAATAGGGGCTCTTTAATCTAATTTAACCTAAGTTTTTCATGTAATAAATACTTTTACACCTCAAAAAAAAAAAAAAAAAAAAAAAAAAATATATATATATATATATATATATATATATATATATATATATATATATAATTAATTAATTTTATATAATTATAATCAAGTCATCATTACCGAGAGATAGTTGCGAGAAGAACCATTTGGATAAGACTTTATTTCCACACTTTCCGTGTTCCACTCACCACACTGACTCGATCCAAACATATTGGCATTTTTAGGGTATTCAAGTGAAAGGACACAATCTAAATAAACACACAAAAATGATTTAGTAGATACAATTACTTTTCATGCTATTAAAAATAAAATATTGAGAAATAATGTCCCTGGTTGAGAGCAAAACGATCAGTAACAGTGTATAGTCAAAATTGTTTTCCTACCACTTTGGTTCCACCCATTGATAGCGACATCACAATTCCCTGTCACAAAGGGGTAGGTGAAAAGGCTGATTTCACTGCTCACTGCTATAAACAAGACAACAGCATAGTTCACAGTTCCATTTTTCATCACTGCTACGTCATCTGTGTAGGTCTTTGTGGTTACATCTATCCTGATGGCAAAAAGAGATATAACATGACATTGTCACCAAAGCTGTGAACCACCTCCTAAAGTTAGCATACTTATTAATCTGTGTTAACCCAGCAGGCACACATCATCAAGACAATTATATTAGGTTAGATTTAGGTCATGACGTCAGTTGACCAAAATTCAATGTCTAGACAGCATAATGCCAACGTTATTTTGACGTCAAATAACGACGTCAAATTACGTTGATATTTGGTTAATTTTAGGTTGTGTTGGAAAGTGACCAAAATCCAACATCTGATAGATGTCATAATGGTAACGTCCACACATCGTGAAGGTGTCCCTACTGAAAAATCCAGTTTCCAGCTTAGACCAGGCTGGAAATGGCTGGAAACCAGCCTGGAAATGGCCAAAACCCCTCTAAAACCAGGCTGGTCAACCAGCTAAAACCAGCCTAGGCTGCTTTAAGCTGGATTTTTCAGCAGAGGTAACATGAATAGGCGTTGATATTTGGTTGATTTTAGGTTGGACATTGACGTCGACCTGATGTTGGGTTCTGATGCCAACTCAATTTTCATTTCCAAAAAAAAAAAAATAAATAAAATCTAACGTCTCCACAATGTTGGGGGTAGGTTGAGGTAAAAAGTCAATATGACGCCATGTTGACGTCCTGTGCCTGCAGGGAATGGTGTCATCATTAGCCCAGTTATCTTATATATAGCTTCAAACACTTCATATTCAGTTTATCTATATCAGGGTTTTTTACCATCCTTGTTCTTGTTTGTGCTTAGATTAATATGCTCCCTGATGACCAGCAATGCGTTTTGAATTTTAAATTGTTTTAGATATTCAAAATATTTATGTGTTTTTACAGTGTGGTCAAAGCAAAGCTGCACATTCATACAGCTGCTATGTTAAACACTTTGAAATCAAAATCACCAAAATAATCACTTTATAATCAAATGAGCCTGTATGGTGATACAGAAACTCGTTGATCGGGGCTAGGTTTCTGTGCATGCAAGGTTCCAAACATTATCTGTGTTTCCATCCACCTATTTTTATGCACATTTTGCGCATATAAAATGATTGATGGAAATGGCAAGATGCAGATAAGTTTTAAAAATGCACATAAAAAAAACATATGCGAATAACAGTAGGATAAACTGTAATTCTATGAGAAAAAATTGTGCATAAACTACGATGGAAACACTTTTATTGAACAAGTTCCAGTATGCGCATTTTTAAAAAAAAGTCACGTGATTTTGTTATAAGAGATCATGTGATAATGAAAATGTGTGTGAATGGACAAACCAGCAGGCTGAGCACTTTGTAAAACATCTAAGATGTTGTTTTTGTCATTATAAACGTTTAACTATTTCAGTAATAGTCTTAAATATAATGACCTCCAAATTGTCACACCTTCAAATGCCACCACGCATTTATTGCATGTTGACATTTGTCTTCTGAGTCGCAAGTAATTTATTAAATAAAGAAAAGATTCACGAAGCTTCTCCAACTGCAGCAAATTCCGTTTTTACTTTTAATATTTGGCACTGCCAAGGACTACCAAACCATTCTGGAAGACCATGTGCACCCAATGGTTTAAACAATGTATCCTGAAGGCGGTGCCAGATGTAAATATTATTGAGACACTTTTGGGGTGTTTTGGAGTAGCAAGTCAGGAAATGTTTTCCTCCACCAGCATCATGTAGTGACCTAGGCACTATTCTGCAAGACGAATGGCTCAAAATCCCTCCATCCAGAGCTCAGCCATAAGTGGCAACAACATTTAATTTATTTTTCCCTTTAAATAATTGGAGCCTTAAGCCTGGCTCACACTTTGTGACTTTTCCTAATCCTAAAAAAAATGTAGCTTGTTAGACTGCACAAATATGGTCCCCATGTCACACTGCAGGATCCAATTTGTTCAAATGTCAGACTGAAGGACAATGAAGATGTGCCAGTGTAGACATGTCTTATCTGAACAACAAAAATTTGATCATCATCACATAAAAATGAGCTCTCAATCATTTATGTGTGAATGGACTCTAGAAGAATACAATACAATGGCAACAAAAAAGATAGTGGCTGAAATGCAGCGTATTTATTTTGCCATTGTGTAAATTTGCATACTGCATAGCTTAATTATGCAAACTGCAGCTCTGCACAAGACGTTTGGCCAGAGGAGAAATTAAAATGGTCGTGCCCAACAGAGTCTGGTTTCTCTCAAGGTTTTTTTTTTTTCTTCACTTTCGCCAATTGGCGCAGTCTTTTTTTCCCTCGTCACTGTCGCCTCTAGCTTGCATGGTTTGGGATCGGTAGAACTACGCATCGATGAGTTTGCTCTTCAGTTTCAGGTCTATCAGTAGTGATTTTTAAACCACACTGAACTGAGCTGAACTGAACTGAACTTAAACACCAAAATACTGAACTACACTGTTCCAATTTCCATATATGTGAAGCTGCTTTGACACAATATACATTGTAAAAGCGCTATACAAATAAAGCTGAATTGAATTGAATTATCTAACAAAGCAAATTTTCATATAGGACCTTCTAACACAATACATTGAAAAAACTGTGTTTTTTTATTTTCTAAGTTAAAAATAACAATGCCCTGTCACAAACATAATTCGTTCACTTACACATTGTCCAAAACTAGTCCAGGGGTCCAGATTTTGTGAACTGGCAACATAACAGATGTAGCACTAGATATCGTGTCATTCCAGGCAAGTTCAGGATCTATCCACCTCTTTGGAGAAAAAAGTTACTTGTAAAAATAGAGGCAACACTGTGGTGACCATTGGAAATGAAATAATTGTAAAAAATTATGATCTGCTTATCATTTTTACCAAGATACGGCTGCTCATTTGCATTTCCTTAGTATTCTTACATGGAGGCATATGTGGGAAAGGCAAAAAAACTATATATATTAGTAATTTTTAAATGTATATAAAGTAAAATATAGCTGCAGCAGTGTTGAATTACAAATTTATATAATCTAGTTCCAATGTAGCAATAATACTTGTAAAACTTACATTCTTTGTGTTTTAAAAATCCAATTTTCTTCAGAACACAAGCATTTCATTCATGATGTTTGATGCTTTAACAATAGCTTTATTAAGGTTTCAATAACCTTTCTCAAAGGTTGCATGTACACTGCATGGTTCAAGTGGTCCAATAAAAATTTTTTTCGCTCCCATGTGGCACAAATTGGATATGGCTCATGCACGTGTAAGCAGGGGGAGAAATCATATGGATTTTGATTTACTCATCAGATTCAGGCCTCGTTCATATATGGAAATTCATCAGGTAAGAATTGAATACATGTCCTTGTTTCTGCAGTGTAAGCAGGTAGATCGAATTTTCACCAGTCAATGCGAGTAGCACATCATAAAAAAAGGTAGCGAATGATATCTTATTTAATGCTTCGGAACAGACACAGTCGTACATCTTAAATCTCATATACAAGAACAAAGAAAGCTTTTATATTGTCATGTAGCACAAATATTCAAAGATGTTAACGAGAGAGAATGAGTGTGAATGCAACATCCACCACATAACCAACATAAACTAATATAAAAGTATTGCATTCATCATGTACAAAAATCACGCCATGGACATGACACTAAGATGCCTACTGGTTTTTAAAAGCCTAGACCTGAAAAGACCTTAACGATTGTATGAATTGTAGAACATTTTACTTAATGCTTAAATTGCCATGTGCATTTCAAGAGTTCACACTTAGCTGATGATCGATTATAAAGCTTGTTTGGCATGCTGTCCCGGGAGAGAGCCCTGAGCTCATAAGATCCCCGAGCCCGGGGCTCCCTGCCGTTTGAAAGGCGATACGGGAGTTTGAGCTCAGGTAGATCTCGAGAGCTCCCCTGCTGTAGTAGCTAATGAACAGATAGTGATTGCTTTTAAGGGATAACTACTTACTAGGAGCTTGTCTATGGTGCCGATTTGGATTAGTCAATTAACTTAAGTTGCATGTTTTTGGATGGTGGGAGGAAACCGGGGAACCCAGGAAAAACCCACGTGAGCATGAGGAGAACATGTAAACTCCGCACAGAAATGTCGGCAGGCTTGGTAAGGACTAAAACCAGTGACGTTCTTGCTGTGATGCAATAGTGCTAACCACTGGGCCACCGTGCCACCCATCTAGGAAAGGAGGTGGTGTAGGGGTGGAAGGGGGGATTCTTCAAAACGAAGATGGCTGTCAAATGAAACTTAGGGTATTTATAGTGGTTTAGGAATCGTCTGATTGGTGAATCTTAAATTGAATAACGCGGGACCAGTCACAATAATAAGCACATGATCCTCTCGAAATTAGTTCATAAATAAAATTCACTTAATATTTAGCAGAACAAAGTTCTTTAAATTAAATGTAACACACAATCCTAAAACGTTTGTGTTAATACTAAAATATAATGAAGTAATGACTTCAGAAAATCCACTAAATATTCAAGCTGTTACCTGACAATAAAAGTATATTTTTCAGTGCAGTTAAAATAGTTTACAATGACATTTCATGTTAAAATCACATTTAAAGAGTGCCGACCGACATTTCCTTCTTAAAATCAGCCTTTTTTTTAGCCTCCTTTATTTATGTTCAGTTATTTCACATTAAAGGCAAAGAAAATACCTCATTCATCACCATGAAAGTTGAATAACTGAACCAAGGAGCAAGAAAAAAATGCTCATGTTAGAAGAAAATTTCAGATGACACTTCATTTGTTTTTCCAAGCATAAAAAAAAGATACTTACAAAACTCAGGGTCTCGTACTGCACTGATGTGATGTTTACAGTGACAGAACAGTCAATGTTCTGTGGCGCAATCATCTCTTTCTTATCAATTAGTTTTTTTGCCAGGCACCGACTGTCACATGAATCTGGTAAAACTGTAAGAGCAGATAAAGATATTCCAAATTAAATTGCATTAAACA
>NC_141023.1:61585000-61710000 GCF_052040795.2 Danio rerio
CCCCAATGTATCTTTTTTCCTATTTTTCTATGCTACCTCTCGACAGACCCATCTTCCCCTGAAATGTTTTATGTTTGACAAATATTGCAGCTGTTGGACAACAAAACTCTTTTGAGGCTTTTTAGGCGAGGATGTAGTTTATTGATAAATATAAATGCCTTTTTTAAACGTTTTGTTTTCGGAGATTTAGCACGCCATTAGCAGAGTAACGAAATTGATGGTTGACGTTCTGCCACAAGATGGCGGCAGAGATCCCATAATAAGTCCTTAATGGAGAAAAGCTCAGCGTAAATTTCCAACTACAGCTGAACAAATCATTATAAAATTGGTGATATTCTAAATTGATCTTTCTTGTATGTTGTAGTGCTGCATTTATACCATAGTAATCTGCTAGTGTTTGCTTTGGCTTTTTTCGTAGCGATTGTAGCAATATGTTCGGAGGGGTCCAGTTTCACTGCATGTAATAGGGTCAGAGGGGTCCAGTTTCACTGCATGTAACAGTGTTGTGACAAATACAGGCTCAGTATCATATCAGAGATTGGATTTTCTGCAAATCGAAAATATGTTGTGCCATTTAATGGACCCTCTAATTTTTGTGGCTTCAGTCATTGGCTACATTTCCATCCACCTATTTATGCTCATTTTGGAGATGTGCATAAAAAAACGGTTGATAGAAACGCCAAAGTGGCATAAATTTTGAAAATGCGCATACAAAAACATGTGCGTAACTGAGTAGGATAAACTTTTTATTCGATAAGAGAACATGCACATAACCTACGATGGAAACACTTTTAAATCACACAAATTCCAGTATGTGCATTAAAAACGGTCATGTGATTTTGATATAAGAGAATATGTGATGATAAAAATTTGTTAATGGATAAACCAGCAGGCTGAGTACTTTGTAAAACATCTGAAATCTTGTTTTGGTCATTCTAAAATGCCTTAACTGTTTCAGTATTATTATATTATTAATTACTTCCAGAATCAAGAGCGTCTGTGTTTTGCGTCTTACGCCTTAAATCGCGTTCACTGCGTGTCAGGATTGTCTTCTGAGGCATAAATCATTTATTAAATTTAGAAAAGATTGACAAAGCTTCTCCTATCGCAGCAAATTCTGTTTATAGTTTTGATATTTGGCGCCAGCTAGTGAGGAAGTGACAATTTTATTCCCTTTGACTCGGAAATGCAGCTTTATTCGCACGTCTTTTATCGATAATCCAGTTTTGCACAAAGTTAATTTGCATTTTTGGATGGAAACATAGCTATTATTAGAGTGCTCCTTTAAATCTGGAAGCATTAACAACTTATATTGAAATACAACCGTTATTGTTCAATATGGAAAATACTTATCGTGATATCGCCCAGCCCTAATATACATAGTCAAGAAATAAAGTAAAAGAGATTTAATAGTCATGAAACTGTTTCTAAAAAAGCAAAATCATTTTTTTACAACTCAAAAGTGAAACGTGGCCAGGACGTTCATGTTCATTACAGGATAAACTCCCTAAACAAATGGCAAATAGTGTGCAGAGACATAATGAAAACCGATAAACATCAGTTCAGACTCTTCATCCTTCCATTAACAGAACCGCATGTTTCAGAAACAGGCATGAGATAGAAGCCTTCACTGAAAACTCACCGGCTTCAACCGTTAGCTCTAGTTCGCCAAATGATCGCTGCCCTTTAGGGGTTACAAATCAGTACGCGTGATGCTGCCCCATCCTAATGTAGTGCTGTTTGGCAAGATCTTCATTCCTTTCAAACAAAGACTGTAAACAAACATTGTGGGTTCTCAATGGAAGGAACCAACTTCAAGAACTGAACGTTAACATCCAATAGTCAAAGGCCGCAGGTCGTCCTGTAGTGTCGGTCGTTGGGGATAATTCTTACTACATCTATCGATAATATTGATAACATTTGTTTGTGAAGGTATAAAGTTGTACTGGTATAATTACAGTGAGGGAAGTGAAAAAGGAAACTGCGGTGTCGTTTCTCACTTCTCCTCTTAGGAATACAGTTTGGATCACAGCGGTGTTTCCTCAAGACTACAGCAGGGAGCATTTCCTCTTCCTCTTCTTGACGGGTGGAGGGCACAGGACGGCCCGGATGGCCTCATCAAACACCGTCTTCAGGCCACGCTGTGTGAGTGCCGAGCATTCCAGATACTTCACTGCCCCTGAACACAAACAAACAAACATCAAGACTCTCATACATCAGACTTGACTGATGTGGGTTTCCTAACAGTAAACTGACTATTTTCTAAGGCAAGCTAAAGGACAGCGCATCTTCACTTTGCTCTCCCATGTTAAAGGGTCACGAAACACCAAAACACATTTTTTGAGCTGTTGACAATCGTATATGTGTCCCACACTGCTAAAAACACTATTAGGACACCTATATTTCACTAAAAAGTGTAAATTGGTTGTTTTTGCGTTATTTCAAGCAAATTCGTACTTCCTGTTTGAAATGAATTTTTGAAGCTGCGTCACGGCCATGACATAATAGCGTGTATTCCAGCGTGCAGACTGGACGTCTGTGCCAGAGTGAGTCTTATTACGTCTTACAGTGTGATGCATTAATGCATGAGTAAGGCTTGGTTCAAACCAATCAGCACACTCTATTGTGCAACTTCATTAATATTCATTACTGTCAGAGTGTAGACGGCAAAGACGCCACGTTGTGTTGGCAAAACAAGCGTGAAGTGTTGCTTTTATAGTTTGCTGCCGTTAAGTTTCGTTTTCTTTTTCTCTCTGTGAGAGCGCAGACTCACGCGTGGATTACAGTGTACGCGACGCTCGACAACAATAACTTACGTGTCTAAGGAGGATTATTGTTTACCTGAGAGCTGTTCTCATCTGCAAACGCTGAGATCCAGATTCGCTTGTAGTCTCCTCTAAATAAAGACGCGGCTCTAGTTGCTGGTGATTGTCCTGTCTCTACAGATTTGGTAAGTGAGCGACCAGTGCTCTTTGTTTATTCAGTTCATATTTTATTCGTATCAAACAAACTATTGCACCGAGTGCAATAGTTAGCACTAACAGTTACAACCAAACTATAACCTCGTGTTGGATTTTGTGACCGGAATACCACACGCGGCTTTCTGACGCTACCTGCCGTGTGCATCTAAGTTTCCGGGAAATGCTGAGTCTCTCATTCGCCGTGCGGTATCAAACATTGCATGAAAAATACACGCTTAGAGCAGATCCTCGAATCAAATATCTCGTTTGTCGGGAGGGACATTAATGAATTCCCTGAATGAAAGAGCCAAACTGCAGTTAAAGTCCACCATTTAATAATTTGGCAAATAATTCGACTACAGATGTCCATGTAAACACAGTCACATTGTCCGCTGTTGGGTGTGTGTTTTGACTCTGAAATTTAGCGCGCCCAAATAGACACTCCCATACCAAGCCTCTTTTCTTCCTCCGACACTCCCCACTAAACAAAGCTGGACACGCCCACTTTTCTGACTTTTTCCAAAGTAGAGGTGTGAAAACAAGGTAAACGAGGTGGTTTCATGGCCCTTTAATAAAGCCCGCTCTGAGGACTGTTATCAGGGTATATGCAGGAATACAAAAGAAAATTTCAATACCTTTTAAGGACTTTTTAAAGACATTCTCAGAATATTTTAAGACTTCAAGTTCTAATCAGAATCAAACCTTTAACTTAATAAACAGATGCTAATAAACAGTTGTAGTTAAATAAATGAATGGAGCACAATCGTGCAACAGAACTCCGATAAGCTCGGAAGAAACAAACCTTGAATGAATAAATTACATGGTTGTTTTCAGGTTTCAGCCAATGTTTAAACTTGTCTTTCTCCAACCAGGAGTACGCAAACTTGCATTATCCCATTTTGCCGTCTGTTTTGCTCTATGGCAGGGCTATTCAATTCGTTTGTCATGGGGGCCAGCTCATGAAGAGCATCTCAAATGAGGGGCCGGAGAGATATGACTTGCAATATAAGTGATGACACAACAGCATATACATTTAATACTTCTATTTTTAGGACCCTACAGACACCCTGGTTATGCAGATGATGCGTGCACAGACTGTGTGGAGAAAAAAAGCACGTCCAGAAAACACTGGTCATGCATTTAGCATGTGTAACAGTCTTGAGCACTGTAAGAATGAGGAAATCACAGATATAATGTTACAGAGATTTATTCGGAAATTTATTCCTGCGGCGCAAGAAATCTGGTCAGGTCCCACAGTACAGCCATAGGAATGCAGTCCTCTAAAGGCCCTAAACATGGCAGTTTGTTCACGTTAGCTGAAAAAATAACGTGCTCCTTTTTTTCCGGTTTCTCCTTTGCGGTTTCGCGCTTCACTCTCCATTTGCCATTGTCTAACAGGATCGGGTTTTCAAAAGCACGTCAATAGTCACGTTATTATCTTCAGCTCAAGAAGTTTGTCTTTTTAGATATAGATGCATGGCGAGCACAAACAAGAAAGTGAAATCGCTCGCGCTTCAGACTGACTCATAAAAAACTACGAGGCACAGGGTAAAATCTGCTCTTCTTCTTGGCTTTGTGGCTGTTCATCAAGACGACGACAAGGTTTGTTTAAGCCCGGGCGACCATGGCTCGTTATTATATATATATATATATATATATATATATATATTTACGCTGTAAAAGATCTCTCGGCTGTGTTTTTAAAAATGGCGGTTCCTTTGTTTACATTCTGGCTTGTTGCGTGAGCGAATGACATATCTCTGTAAACCAATAGCATTCAGCTGCGCATCTAGCTCCGCTATTGGTACCCTTAGTACAGTTTGCAAGGGGTGCTGAAAAAAAGTGGTACGGTACGGTTCGCTTTTAGGTACTCTTTGACCGTGGAAACAGCCATAAAAAGTGTACTGAACCGTACCACTTAGTGGAAGTTTTTTCCACTTTCACACCCAAGAAATGTTCAATGACGATGAGCTGTGTAAGCGTGAAAAATGACTCACTGACGTTAGATGGTGCTTAACCCTTGTGTACTGTTCTAATTTACTACCCTTTCGTTATTTTCATTGCTGTTTTTCATAATGACATTGTTTGATTGCAAAGCCATGACAGCATATAGTCATGCACTCTTGAATGTTGGTGGTTTTCCCACTTGGGAAGAAACGTGTATTTTGTATTTTGTGTCTTGTGCATAACTCCACCCGCATGACAAGCAGAGGAATAAACTCTACAGTTTGACAAATATTGCAGCTGTTGGACAACATAATGTACTTTTAAGTTTTTTTTTTTAGGCAAGGATGTAGTTGTTTGGATCGCAACGGTGTAGTTTATTTATAAATATAAATGCCTTTTTTTACGTTTATAATTTCGAAGATTCATCAGCATCAGCAGAGCAAAGAAATTGATGGTTGACGTTCAGCCACATAATGGCGACAGAGACCCCATAATAAGTCCTCAGCGTAAACTGCAAAGTACAGCTGATTAAAACATTATAAAATTGGTGAGTAATATTCGAAATTGATCTCTCTTGTATGTTGTAGTGCTGTATTTATACTATAGTAATCTGCTAGTGTTTGCTTTGGCTTCTTTCGGGGATAATTATTGTGATCTCCCAATTACAACAGAGAAATTCTGGGAAAGAAACGTGTATTTTTACTGTATTCTCTTACAGTTATAGCTGCCTCTTTGAGGGCAGCCGTAATGCTTAAAATGGCCCCCAATGAAAATAAGTTTGAAATTTTAGATCCACCTACCGATCTCTTTGGCCATGGCCAGGCCCTGAGGGTAGGTGATGGGAGTGAGCTTCTTCTCCTTCAGCTTCTCAATGGTGTCCTTGTCGTCTCTCAGATCAAGCTTAGTTCCCACCAGGATGATGGGAGTGGTTTGACAGTGATGTCTCACTTCTGGATACCACTAAACACACGAGGCAACATGTCCCATTGTTAAAACATCCAGCACTGCACTGAACGTCAAGCTGTTAATCAAAAAACGAAAGCTCCAATGCCTGATGTTTATTCTACCGCCTGCTATGGGGATGAAAAGAGCTCACCTTTGCACGGACGTTCTCGAAAGAGGCAGGACTCACGAGAGAGAAGCAGATGAGGAACACGTCCTGTGAGAGAAAAGCATTCACGTTGAACTACTGAGCAATGGCAGCGTTTCCACATTTAAGGCTGATTTATACTTCTGCGTCAAACGCCGGCGTATGCTACGGTGCTGACGCATAGCCCTTCGCCGTGGCTGTCGGCGTTGCTGACGTGCACCTCTCCAAAAATGTAACTACACGTTGCAACCACGCGTAGCGCAAGCTCTGTGATTGGTCGGCTTGGTATCACTGAAGAGTCTGGGCGGGACAGAGACCCGTGCGAATGGCGAGCCCGATGGAGCGACTGTTTACAAGTGTGGAGTCCCGTTGAGGAGCTCCGGATGGAAAGTTTTGTTTTGTGTTTACCTCATAGCTAAAGTTGTTGCACGTCCGCCGGTTCCTGCCTCAAAATGAGCGAGTTTGAGCCACTTGTACATTCAGGAAGCGTTCAGGAAAAACAAAACACCAGCGAAGAAACTCGACACAGAGGAGCATTAACACTTCACTGCCAACTAGCGTTTCGGAAGTGTTAATGCAGACCGACAGAGACAGCGCGCAGAAGTATAAATGCACAGCTACATGCATTGCGTGCACCGTGGGTTACGCCGGTCACTTGACGCAGAAGTATAAACCAGGCTTTAGGGTATTAAAAGGGTTTTCTCTCACTTCTACTTGCTTAGACAGCATTAATGCATTGTGTATAGCTGCACAATTAATCGCTAAAAGATCAACATCTTGATTCAAACACCCACGCAATCTTAATTATTAATGACTGTGACTTGCTTATGTTCATTAATCCTTCAATGTGGTGCATTCAAATCTGCATTTGACTGAGAAAGATTCAGTCTTTAATCTTTTCAACCAGTAAATGGTTAATCTAGTAATGAAATATGGTCTTTGTGAGTTATTGAATTATTCATTGAAAATAAATAATATAAACAGACTAAATAATAACTAATATAAAGATGCGTTTAATTATACATTTCACATTATCAGCAAGCGTAGCGTATTTTCACATGCTGCACTTTATAACGGAGTATTGAATATTTTATTATTGAATTGTATTTATTCAGCCGGTTATTTCTTAATTAATTAATTAATAAAAAAAAAAAAAAAATCACAGGTTCTAGAACAGGGATGTCAAACTCAATTCCTAAAGGACTGCAGCCCTGCACAATAGGGTATATGCTGAAGCATGCTAATAGGACTTTTAATTTGCCAGTATCCTGGGTTAATCGTTTCCGGCGAACTGTATGCCATTGCAAAATCGGCGCGTTTAAGGTCTGTTTTCTTTAAAAATCTGCGATCTCCACTGGCTGAGTGATATCCGATATAAAGTGGGACTCAGATTGTACAAGAAGCACTGCAGTAAATTACATTTTCTCCGCCATGTCTTTATAATATGAGCATTTATTTTACCCCAGTATATTCAATGGAGCTTCTGCACTAACCTGCTGATTCTGACGGGCGCGTGCGAGCAAACGGCTTTTTGTCTCGTTATACGCTTGAGCAACTAAATGGATGCCAAAGTCTGTTTAACTGATTGTATTTGAATTACATTACAACATCGATGCTTTAAAAGTAACCATATTAAATGGAAAAATAAAAAATAAAAAAATAAATCACAATAACAGGTCACCGGAAGTGTATCAGCATGGGAAACACTTTAGCTCGGCATATACCCCATTAAGTTCCAACCCTGTTTCAACACACTTACCTGTGAGTTTCAAACAAGCCTGAAGCACTCAATTAGTTTGATCAGGTGTGTTTAATCAGGGTTGGAATTAAACTGTGCAGGGCTGCGGCCCTCTAGGAATTAAGTTTGACATCCATGTTCTTGAAGTTATTTTATTAATATAGTTATTTAAACAAAATCCATCACATTAGTCTCCTCTTCTTCTTTTTGCTGATCTGAAAAATGGTCCGACCCATGATTCAAATATCATGTGAGATTAGTGATCCATTAAACCAACAAAATATTACAACTACTGCAACTATTGTAATAAAATAATATTGTAATGGAAATGTCCACTCTTTGCCTCTCCACTTTACTTCTTAATATTGGTCTAAAAAGCCACAACACTCACAAAGCAGCGCAAATTTTTAAACTCTTCATCTGAAAGCAACACTTGGACCAAATCGATGTTGTATTCCCTGCAAACAGAAGCCTGATTTGTCATGCAATTTCTACATCAACAATACATCCAGCATGACTCTTTATTCTCATGAGCTTCGATGGCTTGGTTCAAAAGACACACTACTACATAGAGACTGGTTTTACTGCTCTGCCAGTAATGCACAAAACATGATGATACTTTGTTTTTAGAAGTGACAGTGTATTTAAAAGACACATATGCTTATATTAAAGGAAGAGATGAGCAAACTGATTTTCCTCATTCCAACAGTCTTAAAATAGTTTGTGAAAGCAAAAGTGGCAACACTTTACAAGAATGTTGCATTAGGTCATACATTTACTAAGAGGACAAAAGCAAACATTTAATACAGTATTTGCTCACCTTTGTTAACATTGGTAAGTTGTTCATTGTTAGTTCATCAATAATCCATTAGTAAATGTTGAACTATGACTAATAAATGCCGAACAACAATTGTTCATTCATAATAAATACAACTACTACCATCAACTAATGAAACCTTATTGTAAAATGTGACAGCAAAAGCTTTAGAATAACTCATCATTTTTTAACGTACAAACACATACTCTGTAATTATTGCTTAAACTAATTTAATGCAATTAAAAATGCCATGTAGTCGTCACTGTTCATTGTTCGCAGAGACACTGCTGTGATGAAAAATTTGTCCGACTGCATATCCAATATTGTACAATGGATGACTGCTAATTTTTTAAAGTTGAATAAAGAGAAAACTGAAATTCTTAGTGTGGGCAAAAAACCTGAGCGAGAGAGGACTGAAGCAGAATTGTGTTCTTTAGGTTTACAATCCAAAAAAGAATTAAGGAACCTGGGTGTTATTTTCGATTGTGATTTTAATTTTGACTCTCAAATTAATCAAGTTACAAAAACTTGTTTTTATCATTTAAGAAATATTGCCAAAATTCGTTCTTTCCAATCTTTTGATGATGCCAAGAAATTAATTCATGCTTTTATTTTCTCTCGGTTTGATTATTGCAATGCTATTTATACTGGTTTACCTAAGGGTTCTATAATGAAGATGCAACTGATACAAAATGCAGCAGCCAGAGTTTTAATGAAATTAAAGAAACGAGAGATGATTAATAGAATTACACTGGCTACCTGCGCACCAAAGAATAGATTTTAAGATTACTTTATTGGTTTATAAAGCACTACACAACATGACACCTTCCTACATTTCCGACTGTTTATCAAAATATAATCCAAACCGTTTGCTACGCTCTTCTAGCGCTGGACTTTTAGAATTTTACTCTGTAAACCTGATGCGATCTGGCGGCACTTCTTTTAGCCATTATGCTCCAGAAATTTGGAACTGTCTCCCTCTTGAAGTGAAAGAATCCCCTAGTATTCATGTTTTTAAAAAGCGTCTTAAGACACATCTTTTTAAAATTGCGTATGAATACACAAGTTTGTAAGGTGTACGCATTTTATCTATATTGTTGTAGGTTTATGTGTGTATGTATGGTGTGTGCTTGCATATGTAAGGACTTTTGTGTGTGTGATCATGTGGATATATGCTTGTATTTTGTGTACATGAATGCTTTTATCCGAGTATATGTGACAAGATTGTGTGGTCTATTTTAATGCTTTTTTGTTGTTGTTGTTTGTGAGGCACTTTGAGTTGCATGTATGTTGGAAAAGTGCTATACAAATAAAATGTATTATTATTTTTTTTTTTTAAGATGATATACTTTGTTACATGAAGTTATTTCATTTGTAAGACATGGCATTTTACTTTGCAAAAACTTTGTTAATAAATGTTTGGTTAGAAACACATTGGTTGGTAGCTAAGATAGAAAAAGTCATGTCTGCAGGTTTGTGCTCTCACCGTCTGAGGGTAAGAGAGAGGGCGAAGTCTGTCGTAATCCTCCTGTCCTGCTGTATCCCACAGGCCCAGATTCACCGGTTTCCCATCCACCATCACATTCGCAGAATAATTATCAAATCTGTGATTTGAAAGGCAAAGCAAGGCTCAGCATTAATCAGCGTTTTAACACCATGGCAGCTTCCCTTGCTATTTTTATGGAGAGAAACAACTTAAAATACTAAAAGAAAAAGAGCACTAGAACTAGAACCGCTGTGTTAAACTATATAAACAGAGCCTAAATAAAACAAACTGAAACATTCAAGGTGTAAAGGATTTTTTAAATTCAATACTATTTAAATCTTCACATTAAATAGGGTTTCTGCAAGTTTCATAAAGTCAAATTTAAGACTTTTAAAGACCAATATCTGAATCTTCAAGATTCAGGCCCTCGCCTGTGTGAACAGCGCTTTTTTGAATATACCGGTAGAGTCGTTCCGGAAATTTTCCGGATATTTACCGGTATCACTGTGTGAAAGGGCCTACAATTGCCAAAGCTTTCTGTCTGCCATTTTGAATTTGTTCAAAAACGTACTTTTTCGAACTTCTCTTCTCTGGCCATTGGTCCAAATTTTCACAAAATTTGACCCGCATAATCTTCAAAGCTTGTTTACAAAAAAGTTATAAATTTTGTGTTAATAGGCAATACGGTTTTTGTTTACTGCACCAACAAGTGTGCTGGTACAATGCTAAACCGCATCTGAGGCTGTATCTGCAAAGCTTAAACTTATTGACATAAAACTTAATGTGTGTCATTGTCATCCACACTGACCACATTACATAAACTTGGTAGCAGCACCACCTACTGGTCACAAGTTATAAACCAGTAAATTTGTCAAATTTTTGTTTTTGCTTAGATTTCCATTTGAATGAACTTAAAACATATTGAGAACTCATTGTTTCACTTGATCTGCTGCTCTATAGAGCTTACTGCTCATGGCCTCTGGACTGCTTTGTCATTCGGCCTCTGGATTGCTTGGCCCCACAATTGCTGCTTGCAGCGATATTTATTAATATTATGATAATATTATGATTATTTATTTTTTAAACAATAGGTATCACTAATAGAACCTTCGTGCGGACTAACAATTGTTCTGTATCCAGCTCCATAATTGCCTTTATTGCTGCATGTATTTCATTCATTTTTCCTTTATTAGACTGGCTTTGTGTTCAATTGTCAGTCAAATGAAGGCCTGGAGGTTATTGACACTATGCTGGAAACTGCTTTTGCGCTCATTGCCTTGAAGCCCAAAATGAGGCTCATAAAATTCTCAAAAACTGAATTTTACATTGATGTGTAATTAAATCAAATATGAACAGTGTTGCACTCATAACACAACAGATTTAGCATGATTTGATGTATTCAACCAACAAGCCAATCAGAGAATTACATTTAATAATAGTCATTATAAATAAATAATTTACAAATAATCTTTGGCAATACACTCAAATAAATAAAAAAAAAAATATATATATATATATATATATATATATATATATATATACACACACACACACACACACACACATATATATATATATATATATAAACACACAAAAATAAAAAGTGTCATATACAGTGTGTGTATATATATATATATATATATATATATATATATTGTAGCGAGGCAGAGGGAAAACACAACCACAGTTAGATGATGTTACAAACAATGCCCCGGAGGGTGCTTTATTTACAAGTGTAATGGGGTGAATGAGTGCTCTTCTTAAGGGTGCGTGCTCAAGTGCTCCGGGGAGATGGTGAAGACTGGTGAGAGGTATGGTGTTGGATCGGTCACGAGCTGGATTCGGCTGTGGGAGAGACAGAGAGAGACAAGCGTTAGCGCAGGGAGTCATGTGCAAATGAAGCTCAGTTTCCTCCTGTGTGGGGCTGGCTTATATCTCTCCCTGGCTGATGAGGTCCAGCTGTGAGCGATCCGGGGTTGATGAGTGATCCAGCTGGTGTGGATTTGTGCCCAGGGCGACGTGGTACTAGCCGACTCGCTACAATATATATATATATACTGTATATGACACTATTTTTCTCCGGTCTACCTCCGACAGGATAACTTCCAATTCACATTGTGTTCAAAGCTTCTCTGTTTGCTTGCTTTTGCCATTGCTTTTTAATTTGGTTTGGCAAAGTAGACTCATTACCACATTTAGTAGGGGGAGGAGGCAGTGAGGGGTTTTGTGCTCGTGTACAAAGGGAATATGTTTGGGATTCTGTGTACGCAGTTGTGTCCATACATCTGACTTTTTAAGGCATTGTGCATACGCAATATTTTAGTATGAACTTAACGCAAGTCTTCCTACATGAGGCCCCTGATGTCTATCTTTCGCTATCCCGTGCTGAAAATATTTGATAGTTTCTTGTTGTCTGTTGGAACTTCTGAAATGGGAATTAGTGTAATTTTTGGTTATAGTAAGCTTTGTCTCTCATGTTACGCAATTTTAAAGAATTTCACGTTTTTCCAGGCAAGCTCAAAGTATTTTTTTATGACAACCATAATTAAACTACACATATCTTTATGCAGACAACAAACACCTGTTTCAGACTCAATTTATTTGAACAGCTCACCACTGAGTATTGTTTATTTCCATGCAAAGTAGTTGTGTGTAATCTGACAAGCCTCGCTGTTGTTCTCCAGGCAGCTGTCATAACCAGATTAAATGCACTGTTGTTGATTTACTCACGGAATATTCTGCGGAATGCAACAGGAGAGTTTTCAGGGTAGTTTTTTTGTTTACTTTGGAACAATACAAGGGCTGACAGACGTTTCATTTTCAGTTGATAAAATGCTTATTTAACAAAGTTCTGAGAGTACTGTGTTGTACTAAATGTCATAGATTTAACAAGATTCACATCCTTTAGATTTTTTTTTGGATGCGAGTCCTTCATATACACATCAAACTGTGCAGTACAAAGTGTTAAACAACTCTGAAGGAGTGTTAACGTTAATAAGACAATTAAGAAATTAATCAAGTGTTCAATGAACATTAATAATGAGCACCTGCTGTGAACAAGCAGAATCAGTAAAACACAATACTATAACTGATCAGTAAAACAATACTACAACTGAAAACACAGTACTATAACTCATGCAATGTCTAGTTGATTATCCTTATATTTGACATTTAATTGGAAACTCTGTATTACAGTCAATAATCTAAAACATAACAAACATCAGATACATTCATTCATTTTCGGGTCGGCTTAGTCCCTTCATTAATCCGGGGTCGCCACAGCGGAATGAACCACCAACTTATCCAGCAAGTTTTTACGCAGCGGATGACCTTCCAGCCGCAACCCATCTCTGGGAAACATCCACACACACATTCACACACACACTCATATACTACGGACAATTTAGCCTACCCAATTCACCCAATAATATCCAGCTGCAGGCCCGCAGAACCAAACACGTTTTAGGCACCCACAATCTAGGACACACAATCTAGGCAAACCATATATGGTTACGACGGATGTTGTGTTATTAACGTCTTTTTGAACATCGTCATCAATATATTTTGATATATGTGGTTAATAAATATTGTACACAATAAACAATAGTGTTTACTTTACTATATTTCACAAATATTGCAATCGAAACGGCCGAATGGGGAGCATTGTTTCCGATCGCCATTCAATATAATAGACTGAACAGTTTTTAATCAGTCATTATGGCTGATCAGTCATTATTATCTGACAATCATATTGCAGATACTCGTTTGCTGGCCTTGCTAAACGATCTAATTTGGACAGGTTTAGTTTATATAATGCATTCATTTTTGATGAAGGAAATAATAGCAAGTTAATATAGGCAATAATACATTATATGTAATAAAAATATATTTACATGTAACAAATGTATAACACTATATTATTTTACTCAAGCGATTTAATAGTGTTTATTTATTAGCTTAACTTTCTAATAATCGTTTAATTAATGATTTCCCACATATAATACTGTAGTAATTTATAGTAAGCAATAAATTGTTTTAAAACCAAAATTTTGCCATAGGAACAAATTACCTATTAATAATAAAAAATAATAAGCAAATATATATATATATATATAGCTTTTTATATTTTACATCAAAGTGATTTTAACCAAGTATGATAATATTAAGATCTTGAATTAATTTATTACACTTAATCCAACATTAGACGGTCTATGATTTCTTTGTGTCTGTGGACACATGAATAAAGTCATAATTGTCTTTAACCAATTATTTTTATTTACATAATTTGAGTTCAGAAACTGCAGATATGTTAAAATGATCATAACGATATAATAATAATTATGACTGAAATGAGAAGCCATACTTGTGAAATTCAATAGGTGGCGACCATATATGGTTTGCCTAAGTCATGTGTCCTAGATTGTGTGTGCCTAAAACGTGTGTGCTGCGGGCCTGCAGCTGGATATATCTCAATTCACCTGTACCGCATGTCTTTGGACTGTGGGGGAAACCGGAGCACCCGGAGGAAACTCACACGACGGCAGGGAGATAATGCAAACTCCACACAGAAACGCCAACTGAGCCGAGACTCGACCCAGCGACCGCCTTGCTGTGAGGCGGCAGCACTACCTACTGCACCACTGCTTCGCCCATCTTCAGATATTGGTTTTTTTTTTATTATGACTCGCAACTGGACTGCCATTTTCCATTGAAGAACATGGTGTGTTCGGCTGTAGCAAGACAAAAAGAAATGTCATGTTTTCGAAGAAAGAAAAAAGCGTAAAGTGTAAGTTTAGTCAAGATGATTAAAATATGGTATGAACATGATTGAAAAGGCATAATTAAACTGAACCATAAAACCTACTCTGACCATTCAACCATGTACATAGGGGCGGAAACTTTACAAATCTAGCGACTTTTTTGGTGTAACTAGAGTTTTTTTAGACTCTCGTGTCCTCATACTGTATCGTTCCTACCTTTCACAACAAGCTGCAGGTGATTTCGTCGGCCCCACCCAAGCAGAGCACTCTGAGGCGGCCCAGTCCTCATACAGCAGTCACTCCCACGTGCATCCTGAGAGCAGATCAGTCCTCTGATTACCGGCGACAAATGATTTAGCACCGCGAGTGTGAGGTATTTCCCATGTATGGTCAAACCGATCTGCTTTGTATCAAATTTAACAATTTAATTGGACCGTTTATTCTTTTCTTGATCATAATCCGAAATTTTTGTCACAGTTTCGAGGTTTATTATGTCTAAGATTACTGCAAATTTACTACATATCTAAGGCACCGTTTACACTAATGCGTTTTAGTTTGAAAACGCATAAATTTTGCTACGGTTACGCCATCTTTCCACACTACGCCGAGTTTTCGAGTGCCGAAAACGTTTTGGAAACGCTAAAAAAGGCTGTTTTCATTCTGAAATGCTGCTCTTCCGTCTCAGTGTGGATGGCGAAAAACAAAGACATCTGAAAATGGAGGCGGGGCTGCTGAGATTCACTACCTGATTGGGGCTTTTGTTTCATTGCATATCCTTCACTTATTCGTCAAGCCCCATCACATGACTATAACACATGGCTTTAACGCTAGCGGACGACAGCAGACCAGCCTTCACTGTAAACATGGACACAGAAATGGGAGCGTTGTTTGCACTATTGTCTGTTTTAGGCGCCATTGTGCAGTTATTAATTTGTTACTTGTGTGTCATTTAGTAACAACTCGACCTCGTCGTCTGTCCACAAAAATATCTCTCTTGCTTTCTTTGCCATCGCGTTCATTGTTCAACCGGCGTTTGTTGACTAACAATAACAAAATGCCGAGTGAGACACATGCTTCCTGTTTATACTAGAACGCACATGCCCAGAGTGCGCGAATGGTCACGTGACATACGTTTTTGGTGGCGTAGTGTGGACGGAGATAAGTTCAGAAACGCTAGGTGAAACGCTAGTGTGTACACAGATCGCTTTTGATCTAAAACACCGTTTTAAAACTAAAATGCACCAGTGTAAACGGGGCCTAAACTGATATTCATTCATTCATTATATTGTCGGCTTAGTCCCTTTATTAATCCGGGGTCACCACAGCAGAATGAACTGTCAACTTATCCAGCAAGTTTTTATGCAGCGAATGCCCTTCCAGCCGCAACCCACACATTCACACACACATTCACACACACTATAGACAATTTAACCTACCCAATTCACCTGTACTACATGTCTTTGGACTGTGGGGGAAACCGGAGCACCCAAAGGAAACCCACGCGAAGGCAGGGAGAACATGCAAACTCCACACAGAAACGCCAACTGAGCCGAGGTTCAAACCAGTGACACAGCGACTTTCTTGTTGTGAGGCGACACCTACTGCGCCACTGCCTTGCCTAAACTGATATACACATGTAGTGCAAATATAAAGTGTAGTGCAAATAAAAATACTCTTTATTAACCATAGGCTGTTAAAGAAACAGCAACATGATGACGTCAGTAATATGCAACTTTTGACGGCTTTTCATTGAAAATGGTTGCCAACACTGCTTTCGGGCTCAGTCGAGTTTTGCACTCACACTAAAAGTTTACTGCGTCAAAGCCCAACCAACCCACGCTCTGGCACACCTCTTCCAACCAGGCCAGGGCCGGCCAACTGAACCCCGCCTGGGCCGGATTCTGAGCACTCACACTTGTCAAACGAACCGGAAAACGTTCCTGGGCACAGATCAGATACTGTGAGTGCACCCTTAGTAACTTCAGAACAATGACAGGACTTTCAGGCACAACGATGTATTTCTCTAAAGTTAGGTACTCCTCCTGTTGATCCAAAATGCAACAACATTCCAACGCAATACTCAGTACCTAAAATTTTAACTTAGTTTGTCATGTTCACGACTGCTGCCTGAGGAAACGTCTTTATAAATGACTTCTTAATGCTGTCTTTTAGAACCTCCACTACCACTTGAGTTATTCTTAGCACAGAAAGTTTTGAACTTTTGTTTGCATCATAGATGTGGTATGCAATCATTGATTGGTGTTTTGGCAATTGTTTTGAGAATGACTCAGTCTGGCTGGCTGGCTGGCAAAAAATGTTTGGCTTCAAATCGCATTGTCCAAAGTAACAATAGTGGTCCACAAGCAATTGTAATGCATGGATAATGCTCCAAAATGTGATGTTTTTGGCTTAATGTTTCCTCTGGGAACATATCCAAATACCCAGAACGATGTTCACTTATCTTGCTGTCCATGTATCCAAGAGTCTCTTTTGTGTGAACAGGAGCCATGACAAGCTCAACAACATCTTTCAAGGTCATCAAAACCTGCCATTATGTGACATCTTCTGCCACTTTGTCGATATGTTCCATGTGCATTGTCTCCTATACATTTACGTAATGCAAAAGTCAGGGTGACAGCTTGTAAGGAAATATATGGATTGAGAAGTTGAGTTCAAGAAGAGTAAAGTATTTCTTCTTTACAAGTGTCCTTATTTTCCTTAATTAAAATCTAACTGATATTCATGGCTGGCATTTAACACCTGCCCGGCTAATATTTTCACCTGCCCATTTAGTTGTTGGGTTTGATTGTGAGTCAAATGAATGTCTGGAGGTTGTTGACATTGCACTGGAAAATGCTTTTGTGCTCACAGCCTCGATGTTCAAAATGAGGCTCATGAAATTCGCTAAAACTGAATTTTACATTGATGTTGTGATGATTAAATGAAATATGAGATGGCCCTGTTTATTTTATTTTAATGTGCATCTTATGTAATATTAAAAGAGCTCATAGCCTTTAAAAAGCCGATTTGATGCTTATTCAGATAAACCAAGACAGGTGACAGGTGAAGAAATTATTGGCAAATTTCATCATTCACATCGACTACCAAAGGTAAGGTAATGCTTGTCATTTCCCCCAAAATACATTAGGCACAATCAACCTTAAAATACAAGACTTTTGTTTTCTTGTGTGTAGGGTGTGAGATGGCTTTTCATCACAGGATCTCGTTGTTACTCATCTTCTCAAGTCCAGTTGGTAAACTGTTTCTCGAGCTGCATCTGTTGTGATTTTGTGCATGGTTTATATATATATATATATATATATATATATATGTATATATATATATATGTATATATATATATATATATATATATATGTATATGTATATATATATATGTATATGTATATATATATATATATATATATATGTATATGTATATATATATATATATATGTATATGTATATATATATATATATATATATATATATGTATATATATATATATATATATATATATATATATATATATATATATATGTATATATATATATGTATATATATATATATATATATATATATATATATATATATATATATATATATATATATATATATATATATATATATATATATATATATATATGTATATATATATATATTTTTTTTTTTTTTTTTACAGTAAAAAGTAAAAGTTTATTAAGTTTTTAATGCAATTTAATTTGGAATATCTTTATCTGCTCTTACAGTTTTACCAGATTCATGTGACAGTCGGTGCCTGGCAAAAAAACTAATTGATAAGAAAGAGATGATTGCGCCACAGAACATTGACTGTTCTGTTATTGTAAACATCACATCAGTGCAGTACGAGACCCTGAGTTTTGTAAGTATCTTTTTTTTATGCTTGGAAAAACAAATGAAGCGTTATTTTCTTCTAATATGAGCTTTTTTTTCATGCTCCTTGGTTCAGTTATTCAACTTTCATGGTGATGAATGAGTTATTTTCTTTGCCTTAATGTGAAATAACTAAACATAAATAAAGGAGGCTAAAAAAAAGGCTGATTTTAAGAAGGAAATGTCAGTCGGCACCCTTTAAATGTGATTTTAACATGAAATGTCATTGTAAACTATTTTAACTGCACTGAAAAATATACCTTTATTGTCAGGTAACAGCTTAAATTTTTAGGGGATTTTCTGAAGTCATTACTTCATTACGTTTTTGTATTAACACAAACGTTTTAGGATTGTGTGTTACATTTAATTTAAAGAACTTTGTTCTGCTAAATATTAAGTGAAGTTTATTTATGAACTAATTTCGAGAGGATCATGTGCTTATGATTGCTTGCGGCTGGTCCCGCGTTATTCAATTTAAGATTCACCGATCAGACGATTCCTAAACCACTATAAATACCCGGAGTTCCTTATGACAGCCATCTTCATTTAGAAGAATCCCTCCTTCCACCCCTACTCCTCCTCCTTTTCTAGATGGGTGGCACGGTGGCCCAGTGGTTAGCACTATTGCCCCACAGCAAGAACGTCACTAGTTCTAGTCTTTATCAAGCCTGCTGACATTTCTGTGCGGTATTTACACATTCTCCTGGTGCTCATGTGGGTTTTTCCCAGGTTCCCCGGTTTCCTCCCACCATCCAAAAACATGCATCTTAAGTTAATTGACTAATCCAAATTGGCACCATAGGCATGCTCCTAGTAAGTAGTTATTTCTTAAAAGTAATCACTATCTGTTCATTAGCTACTACAGCAGAGGAGTTCTCGAGATCTACCTGAGCTCAAACTCCTCTCTCGCCTTGCAAACGGCAGGGAGCCCCGGGCTCGAGGATCTTATGAGCTCAGGGCTCTCTCCCGGGACAGCATGCCAAACAAGCTTTATAATCGCTCATCAGCTAAGTGTAAACACTTGAAATGAACATGGCAATTTAAGCATGAAGTAAAATGTTCTCCAATTCATACAATCGTTAAGGTCTTTTCAGGTCTAGGCTTTTTAAAACCAGTAGTCATCTTAGTGTCATGTCCATGGTGTGATTTATGTACATGATGAATGCAATACTTTTATATTAGTTTATGTTGGTTATGTGGTGGATGTTGCATTCACACTCATTCTCTCTCGTTAACATCTTTGAATATTTGTGCTACATGACAATATAAAAGCTTTCTTTGTTCTTGTATATGAGATTTAAGATGTACGACTCTGTCTGTTCCGAAGCATTAAATAAGATATCATTCGCTACCTTTTTTATGATGTGCTACTCGCATTGACAGGTGAAAATTCGATCTACCTGCTTACACTGCAGAAACAAGGACATGTATTCAATTCTTACCTGATGAATTTCCATATATGAACGAGGCCTGAATCTGATGAGTAAATCGAAATCCATATGATTTCTCCCCCTGCTTACACGTACATGAGCCATATCCAATTTGTGCCACATGGGAGAGAAAATTTTTTTATTAGACCACTTGAACCATGCAGTGTACATGCAACCTTTGAGAAAAGTTATTGAAACCTTAATAAAGCTATTGTTTGACATCAAACATCATGTCTCTCATATACATTACAAGTTATAATGCCTCTTAACTAATAGTTATCATTCCTTTGTGTGACTAAAAAGCTTAAGTTCCTCGCAAACAGAAAAAGGGGAGGGGCAGAGTTACCCAAGGTACAAGGAAGGTTCTATTCTTTCTTGGGTATTAATTCTGATTAACAGATCTTGCAATAACCAGATGGCCGGACATCATGTGGTGACCGCTATTGCAACTAGTGTAACAAACATCCTTTGTCTTTAGTGAAGGACGATGCGTATAGGTCCTGGGTAGATTCTTGCCTTAGGTCCTGGGGTAACTTAATCAAGCCAGAGATAATGAGGCGCCACAAAATTCAGAGAAAGATGTGTTACTCAATCGATTCAAGAAATAATTGCTGACTCACTATACACAGCAACTGAATATATGGTGCTTCAACAGTTTTGCCAACATCTCCAAATGTCTTTGTTTGGCCAGTTGCTCTGGTGGTTGGTCATGTGGTTATTTCTAGACTGCTTTGCTCATGGTGCCTCTGGTCTGCTCGGTCCCTTAACTGCCGCTGTTGTAAACTCAAAAATGAGGACCAGGAGCCTCATGTACAAAGACTTGGGTTGAAGTAATACTAAAACATTGCGTACGGGCAAAGCTGTAAATGTGGGTACGCAGTAAAAAAATCATATGTATGAAACACTGCATACGCGAAGCAATGGTAAAAGCAAGTACAAAGAGAAACTTCACAGAAGGTGATAGGAGGTGCTCCTATTGGAGGTAGACTGGAGTAAAACTGTGTTATTTGCAAGATTGTCCACCGGACTTAATGACAAAAGAAAAAAATTGAGTGTGAGAGTTTAGCTGACGCGGTTAACGCAGTGGGGTCTAAACATTGCACTGTGAGTGAATTAAAAAAGAAATAGTCCGATGTAAAGGTGCAGGTTGAAAGGAGAACAGCGGCGCATCGTCAAAGTGTGGCCCGAACAGGCAGGGGAAAAGAGGATGCTGAACTAAAAACCCTTGAGTAGAGAGTTGCCTCAATTGTGGGTGACAATGGAAATAAAACAAACACACACAAGAAATACACGTATGCCAGACATGAAGTTGGCGCGGACCAATGCACATTATCACGTTAATTTCATTGTTAGTAAATCCAAACGTAAGTGTGAAATCTGGCATACGCAATGTTTTTGTGCATACATGATTAATAAGGACCCTGGAGACTTGTTTCTTTAAACAGATTTTTTTATTGAGGATATGCTGGTTGTGCTGCAATCATCAAAGTCTTTAAGAACTCTCACAAGTAGATTTTTAACAAGAAATTTAAGAGAAGTCAAACAAGGGAAGTGATGCCTAGAGGTGGAGAAAAACCTACTCAAACCATGTAAATGAAGTAGATTGTATAGATTGTTTGTTGAAAAATCTTGTTTAGTTTCACCCACCCAGATCTCATCAACAAATGAGTGTATTCAGCCTAAAACAATGGTCTCAAACTTAATTCCTGGAGGGCCACAGCTCTGCATAGTTTATCTCCAACCACCTCCAACTCACACCTGCTTAATAGTCTCTAGTAGTCTTGAATACCTTGATTAGCTGGATCAGCTGTGTTTGATTAGGGTTGAATCAAAACTGTGCAGAGCTGTGGCCCTCCAGGAATCGAGTTTGAGACCTAAGGCCTAAAAGTATTAGGGGTCCGGTTCTTAGGGATCAGGGATCACTGTGTCCTGGAAGGCTGGAGTTTTGCATATTTTAGTTCTAACCCCAATTAAACACACTTAAAACAGCTAATCAAGCTCTTTCTAGGTATACTAGAAACTTTCAGGCAGGTGTGTTGAGGAAAGTTGGAGCTAAACTATGCAGGACACCAGCCCTTCAGGATAGAGTTTGGACACCCCTTGTCAAGACATTTCAAAAAGACAAAGGCACAGCTGTGCCTCAACTTAGCAGATAGGTGTCAAAGTCAGTTCTTGAAGAACCACAGCCCAAAACAGTTTAGTTTCAACCCTGCTTCAACACACTTTAGCTCATGCCACAAGTTTCGCAGTTCACTGCATTGCAAAATTCAAGATTAGTGAACTTTGACCTGCAAAATCGCATCACTTGACTGTGTGAGACCAATCAAGGATCAAAACGTGACCTCTCTAGATAGAAATTTAAAATATAGACCAATCGCTTGCTTTTTAAAATATCTAATCATCTTGTTTAATCCTGCTCCTTTTCGCATTACAAAAGAAAGTATTCAGACAACAGAATTTTGAATTTATCCAGTTTGACTGCAGATTTAAACCTCATTCACACTACAAACAGCGACAAAGCGACAAGCGACCGTTCATTTTTGACAGGGAGTGAGCGACTTCCAGCGACCTTTGTCTATGCGAGTGTCAATGACTGTTGGCGACCAATAGGGCACGTTGAGCGACGCGACAAAGTTAAGAATCCTTCAACTTTATGGAAATGAAGCTTTATGGCTTTCTTGAGCGGCAACCAGTAGAGCTCACGTGATCCTCTCTCAGCTCGCTCAGAGGCCGGTTGCATTCGTGCTGTATATACCTACCTACACACCCTTGCCTTTGAAGCAGGTCGCCACCCAGAGCAATAGCCAGCTACAAAATCACTGCTAGTCTGAATGAGGCACTACCTGTTGGTTTCAAACAAGCCTGAAGGACTCAATTTGTGCTATCTGGTGTGTTTAATTAGAGCTGGAACTAAATTATGCAGAGCTACGGCCCTCCAGGTGTTTGACACCCCTGACTTAGCATCTGTATTTTTTTACTCAGTGATCAGGAAGTGCATAAAATGTCTCACACTTGAGTTTTGAATGAAATTAGATTTTTAAAACACAAAGAATGTAAGTTTTACATGTATTATTGCTACATTGGAACTAGATTATATACATTTGTAATTCAACACTGCTGCAGCTATATTTTACATTATATACATTTAAATCTTTCTAATATATTTTTTAACTTTTTGCATTTCCCACATATGCCTCCATGTAAGAATACTAAGGAAATGCAAATGAGCAGCCGTGTCTTGGTAAAAATGGTAAGCAGATCATATATTCTTTTTTACAATTATTTCATTTCCAATGGTCACCACAGTGTTGCCTCTATTTTTTACAAGTAACTTTTTCTCCAAAGAGGTGGATAGATCCTGAACTTGCCTGGAATGACAAGATATATAATACTACATCTGTTATGTTGCCAGTTCACAAAATCTGGACCCCTGGACTAGTTTTGGACAATGTGTAAGTGAACAAATTTTGTTTGTGACAGGGCATTGTTATTTTTAGCTTAGAATATAAAAACACATTTTTTCAGTGTATTGTGCTAGAAGGTCATATATGAAAATTTGCTTTGTTAGATAATTCAATTCAATTCACCTTTATTTGTATAGTGCTTTTACAATGTAGATTGTGTCAAAGCAGCTTCACATAGAAGGAACAGTGTAGTTCAGTTTTTTAGTGTTTAAGTTCAGTTCAGTTTAGCTTAGTTCAGTGTGGTTTGAATATCACTATTGATAGTCCAGACACTGAAGAGCAAACTCATCGATGCGTAGCTCTACCGATCCCAAACCATGCAACCTATAGGCGACAGCGGAGAGGGAAAAAAAGACTTCGCCAATTGGCAAAAGTGAAGAAAAAAACCTTGAGAGAAACCAGACTCTGTTAGGCACGACCATTTTAATTTCTCCGCTGGCCAAACGTCTTGTGCAGAGCTGCAGTTTGCATAATTAAGCTATGCAGTATGCACATTTACACAATACCAAATAAAATACGCTGCATTTCAGCCACTATCTTTTTTGTTGCCATTGTATTGTAGTCTTCTAGAGTCATTCACACATATATGCATGAGAGCTCATTTTTATGTGATGATGATGATGATGATGATGATGATGATGATGATGATAAAAATACAAATTTGTTTTTGTACAGATAAGACATGTCTTTACTGGTACATCTTCGTTGTTGTTCAGTCTGATATCTTAGAAACAGCTGACAAATTGGATCCTGCAGTGTGACATGGGGACCATATTTGTTGCAGTCTAACAAGCTGCAATATTTTTTAGGATTAGGAAAAGTCACAAAGTGTGAGCCAGGCTTAAGGCTCTAATTATTAAAGGTTGTTGCCACTTATGGCTGAGCTCTGAATGGAGGGATTTTGAGCCATTCGTTTTGCAGAATAGTGGCCAGGTCACTATACATAATGCTCGTGGAGGAAAACATTTCCTGACTTGTTACTCCAAAACATCTCAAAGTGTCTCAGTTATTTTTTACACCCGTTGATTGTGTAGATGCTCAACTTTACTTTCATGTTCATCAAACCACTGTTGTGTGTATTGGTACATTATGGCACTGCCTTCAGGATACATTGTTTGAAGCATTGGGTGCACATGGTCCTCCAGAATGGTTTGGTAGTCCTTGGCAGTGACACACCCATCTAGCGCTAGTATTCAGCCTATGGAATGCCATGATATTGCAGCCACAGTGCTGTTCATGATGGTGAGTGGGGGCAAGCAGGGGGCATGCCTTCTGAAGTCAGAGGCAGAGGTTCTGTTTGATGTGTTTACAGGCAGAATATTGGTCCAGACGGAACCAGATGTGAGCCAACGGAAGGTCACAAAACAGTTGCGTTTCATTGGCTCTAGTTGTTTGGTTTTGGCTTGGTGTGTACTGGCCTTTGGAGCCACAGGTCTGTAGTCGTTTAGATCTGTACTTTTGGGTTTCTTTGGGATGGATATATATATTTGTTTTGCTTCAGAGCTTCACTGAGACTGAAGAGAACTATCTGCTATATGTCCTGGGCATTTCACTGGTGGCTGAAAGAGCAATTGAGCAATTTCCACTAAAAGAGCAGATCTGCTAAGACAGCAACACGTTTTTTTCGATGTCGTTCCGACCATGTGTTTCTGGATATGGTGGATTCCTCTCACCGGATGACGGGCATGAGCACTGCGACACATGTCTGGGGGTCCAGCATGTTGAGGAGGTGTTTAAAGACAGCTCATGCCTTCACTGCGAGGGCATGACTGTTGCACAAATTAAGTCGAGGCATGCTCTAACCTGAGAGTGCATCACCCCTGCTGCTCCCTGCAAGACTGTTAGCACATGAACAGGCCTGTGAATTACAGTGGAGGCTTATCCATCGCCTTCAGGCCCACAGACCCCTCCTCCACAGTGTGCATATCCAAAATGCGCATAAAAATAGGTGGATGGAAACACAGATAATGTTTAGAACCTTGCATGCACAGAAACTTAGCCCTGATCACCGAGGTTCTGTATCACCACAGGCTCATGTGATTATAAAGTGATTATTTTGGTGATTTTGATTTCAAAGTGTTTAACATAGCAGCTGTATGAATGTGCAGCTTTGCTTTGACCACACTTTAAAAACACATAAATATTTAGAATATCTAAAACAACCCCAACATCAGGTCGACTTCAATGTCCAACCTAAAATCAACCAAATATCAACGCCTATTCATGTTACCTCTGCTGAAAAATCCAGCTTAAACCAGCCTAGGCTGATTGGCTGGTTTTAGCTGGTTGACCAGCCTGGTTTAAGAGGGGTTTTGGCCATTTCAAGGCTGGTTTCCAGCCATTTTCAGCCTGGTCTTAGCTGGAAGCTGAATATTTCAGTAGGGACACCTTCACGTTGTGTGGACGTTACCACTATGACATCCATCAGATGTTGGATTTTGGTCACTTTCCAACACAACCTAAAATTAACCAAATATCAACGTAATTTGACGTCGTTATTTGACATCAAAATAACGCTGGCCTTAGATGCTGGCTAGACATTGAAATTGGTCAACTGACGTCATGACCTAAATCTAACCTAATATTTTTGTCTTGATGATGTTGTGTGCCTGCTGGGTTGACACAGGTTAATAAGTATGCTAACTTTAGGAGGTGGTTCACAGCTTTGGTGACAATGTCACGTTATCTCTCTCTTTTTGTCATCAGGATAGATGTAACCACAAAGACCTACACAGATGACGTAGCAGTGAAGAGTGATGGAACTGTGAACTATGCTGTTGTCTTGTTTATAGCAGTGAGCTGTGATATCAGCCTTTTCACCTACCCCTTTGTGACAGGGAATTGTGATGTCGCTATCAATGGGTGGAACCAAAGTGGTAGGAAAACAATTTTGACTATACACTGTTACTGATCGTTTTGCTCTCAACCAGGGACATTGTTTCTCAATATTTTATTTGTAATAGCATGGAAAGTAATTGTATCTACTAAATCATTTTTGTGTGTTTATTTAGATTGTGTCCTTTCACTTGAATACCCTAAAAATGCCAATATGTTTGGATCGAGTCAGTCCGGTGAGTGGAACACGGAGAGTGTGGAAATAAAATCTGATCAAAAATCTTCATCTCGCAAATATCTCTCGGTAATGATGACTTGATTATAATTATATAAGATTAATTATATATATATATATATATATATATATATATATATATATATATATATATATATATATATATGTATGTATATATATATATATATATATATATATATATATATATATTTTTTTTTTATAATTTTTTTTTTTTTTTAAGTATTTATTACATAAAAAACATAGGTTTAAAGAGCCCCTATTATACATTTAAAAAGGTCATATTTTGGTTTTAAAGGTTTCCAACAACAGACTGATATGCATGCAAGGTCAAAAAAACACTTTTATTGTCTAATAATATGCATTTATTTTTACCCAATTATCCCAGCGAGTCCCATATGAATCATGACGATTCACCAGCGATTCATTTGTTCCCAAACCCCTTCTTAGCGTGAATCTAATCTGCACTGATTGGGCTGATGACAGCCTTTTGCTATTGGTTGACAGCGTTCAACGCCATCATGGCTTATCAACTATATTGAAATAGTCAGAGTGCATAGTGTATGTGTCAGCATACCTGCCAACACTTCTGTTTATCCTGGGAGTCTCCTGTATTTTAGACCCATCCCTGACCCCCTCCCGTTTTGTTATTTATCTCAGAAAATTCACATAATTTCAGCCCCCGCCCCAGTCCTCAGCATTTTGGTACAGTCTGTGAAACCCCTGGGTCGCCAACATTGGTATAGGATCCGATTGCAGCGGCTGCCCAAAACACACTTCATAATAGTTAACGTACTAACACCACAGTACACAGTTCTCAACAGTGTTATTCAGACACCTAACCCCAAAACCTAACCCCTCCGGTCTCCAAGATTTTCAGGGACCAAATGTTGGCAGTATGTGTGTGAGCCCAATGCAGGAGTGCATTAAAGCAGTGCAGTTAAACACCAGCATACTGCTCCTAACCATGAAACACATTCAGTATTATTCCACACAGTGGCGAATGCTGAACTATACTGAACCTTGACCTCAGCATGTGTGTAAGAACAGCTGATGGTGGCCAAAGCAATGACAAACGGCAGTGAAACGCTAGCTCACAAACGCGTTTAAATCAATGACTGTAAAAAAATATGGACGACGCGACAGCCCTTTTTCCCATTGAACGCCTTGAGGGCAAAACGCCTGCTTGACGGGCACAAACTGTCGCAAAAGACTGCTGAAATTGGAGCCAGACATGCGCAGAAGGATTGTCTGATGGAGCCAGAGGAGGAGCCGCGAAAATGAGCAGAGTCGAGCTTCCAATCAAACGCTTTATGTAAAATCAACTACGCCCCCCGAACTTCTCAGCATGCGTTTGCTGTCATATCAACACAAATGGATGTAATAACGTTAACAAATATGAGGGTTTTATATATTCAATCGCGCCAGCTCCAGGCCGCAGCCCATAACTTACTCGCGGCGTCGCGGGCTGATTCCGGCTTGCATGCGGCAGCGCCGGCTCGCTCGGCCGCCGCATCTGGCTCGATTGACTCGGACTGGAATCGGGCAGTGAGTCCAGGCATCCGGAGTAGGTCCAGCAGAGGTAACATTAGTCAGTCTGAGCTCTAAAAGATAAGTCTCCGGCAGGCGAGAATCTAGCCGGAACTGTGTTTTGCTATCTGGGTGGCTAGGCGTGTATCAGCAAACTAATAAAGCCCGAAAAAAGCCCTGAACTTAGCGAATAAACAGTGTTCCACCAGGATCATGTATGTCAGAAACTATAGTTTACTGCTGAACTCATTTTGACATGGTAAAATAACACAGAAATCGAATAATAACATTTCAGTCTACTTCAGTCTCCTGCCGAAGCTCAGACGCCGCGCTTTGAGAAACTGTCAATCACAGCTGTCAATCACGATGACACGCCCAGCATTAAATTACTGCTAAAAACAAACTGTTTACAAAAATGAAGATCTGCACCTATTTCAGCACAATAACCAGTGCCTTAATCGACCAGAACCATCTTTCGGGACATTTTATTGCAAGTGTAATGAATTTTTTTATTTGGGCTCAAGTCTCCTTCATTAACACGGAGGAGGCGGGCTTTATGACTTGTACTGCAGCCAGCCCCCAGGGGGCGATCTAACAGCCGAGACCTTCACTTAAACGCAGGCTTGCGGCACACTTGGTTTAAATCTGTAAACAAAGCATTGCATTTTTAACTTGGCATTAGACGCGATATGAGAATATAAAGAGTTAACCTGATACAGTACAAGCGGTTACAAGTAGAAAAATGCAATTAAATACATAATTTGCAAGCTAGAGAAAACAAGGAGGCAGCCATTTTAATCGCACTTACTTACACTTGTGAGGAAGAAACTGGTTCATGTACTGTGTACTGATAAAGTTCCTGTCAGATAAAGCTACAGCTGAGCACAGCGTGACTTGATTCAACCGTCTGCTACAGTGTTTGTGGGCGGGGCTGCAGGTTTTAATTCTCCCGGGTTTGCGCTCGCAACAGTTGGGCGGGGCTTAAGATTCGTATTGACGTCAAGCCAAAACAGCTCAAGACTCGTTATTAAGACGATTCGTTTGAAGCATTATGAGTCGACTCTTTTATGAATGAATCAATAGTTTGAAACATTGTGTGCTTTTTCAGACATTTGTACATACTGCAAAATTTGATAAATGTCAACCACAAGGGGGTGTTTACATTGTTTGCCAAACTCTGCATCTGTACGTACATTCAACTATACACATTTTTGGCTCTAACATCAAGAGAATAATTACCAGAGTGACTTTACCAATAAGTACAAAAATGAACTGTTGAAATAAGGAATTTTCAATGACACTAATAAGGGTAACTGTGTAAACAAATCAGGCATTTAAAATGATACTTCTGTCGTCTGTTGACAGGTCACTTTATCCATCAATCCTTTCAGTGCTGTTGTGACCCTGATTCTTCCCAGTATATTAATAATGCTGGCTGATCTGGTGAGCTTTTCTCTGCCAATTAAAGGAGGAGAACGCAACAACCTCAAGGTCACCTTGGTCTTGAGCTTCACCATGTTTCTCCTCATCCTCAATGATCGTCTGTCCAGTGGTGGGGGATGTACACCTCTTCTCCGTAAGTAAATGTATAAGTAAATATGTATACATAGTGTGTGGTGCAGTACAATATTCATACTTTACATGTATTTATCTCGCTCTAAGCATTGTGATGAACATACATAACGTTAGTATGAAATTAAAGTCAGCAATAATTTTTTTAGTTCTATGTAAGTCTATAATTCAACTCGGACTGTTCAGTAAATTTTTTTGTATAGTTTTTTTTTTTTTTTAATAGTCATCTATTTGGGTTAAGAATAATGATTAAGATGATTATTTCTTTCTCTCTCTGTCAACTAAGTTCCTTCATTTGAGCAGTCCATAGATCAGGGGTGGGGAACGTCCGGACTCCGGGCCGTATGCGGACCATTTGATCCGGCTCCATCTGTAAATTTAAAATCACCCCTCGGAAAAAAAAAAAAAATTCTGTTGTAGAACGTGACACATTTAGAAATTATACACATTTGCTGCCCAGCATAGCTCAATTTCACATGAAAGTGACTAAAAGCAAGTGTTGTAATGTCACGTTTGCAGCACAAGATGCGCATCATTCATCGATGTACGTTCGAATCATTCGTATTTTTAATAGCACGAACGAGACCGCATGGCATGCTTGTGTGTGTGTGTGTGCTCGCTTAGCCTCGGAGACGAGCAGAGCACAAACATCTAACGCCATCTTAATGTAAGGGCTTTAATTTTCAAATACATGCACATTTGTGTCAGAGCGCGGTGTTTAGTGATTATTCATATCAACCGTCATTTGTGTAACAAACAAACAAGTTGAGAATCAAAAGACATGTGAAAGAGAAACCATATCAAAGCTGCACTATTCCTAAAGTGGCAGTGCGCAATATTCCTGCTGCCGCCTGTTTTTATTATTAAACAAAAGGACAAAATCCCTCACTGCTCTTGACTGAAAGACTTTAGTAGCTGAAGTTTTTTTCTTACAGTGAAGATGCTTAAAGCACAGTTTGTTTCATATTTTTATGCTATTGTATTTATTTCTCTTTCCGTATTTACAGGGAGAAAAATAACTGCATATATAAAATCACATTTATTTGCCCTCCTGAATTATTAGCGACCCTTTCCCCCCAATTTCTGTTTAATGGAAAAATTTATTTTCAACCTATTTTTAAACATAACAGATTTAATAACTCATTTCTAATAACTGATTTCTTTTATCTTTGCTATGAAGACAGCACATAATATTTTACTAGATATTTTTCAAGATACTAGTATTCAGCTTAAAGTGACATTAACAGGCTTAATTAGTGTAATTAGGCAAGTCATTGTTTTAACAGTAGTTTCTTCTGCAGATAATTAAAAACATATATTGCTTAATGGGGCTAATAATATTGACCTTAAAATAGGTTTCAAAATATTAAAAGTTGCTTTTATTCTAGCCGAAATAAAACAAATAAGACTTTTTTTTCCCAGAAGAAAAAAATATTATAGGAAATACTGTAAAAAACTTCCTCTGTTAAACATCATTTGGGAAATATATATATTTATAATAAATATATGTTTATATATATATATATAAACAAAATTCACAGGAGGGCGAATAATTTTGACTTCAACTGATAATTGTTTTGAATAATCGTGATTACAATTATGACCAAAATAATCGTAATAATCAGCCCTATAATTTAGTATGGCCCCTAAACAATGTTACAAAAATGTAAATGGCCCTTGATGGAAAAAAAGGTTCCCCACCCCTACCCCCTGACTCTGGACCGTTACCTTCTTGCTGATGATGAAACTGAACTCTGGCTTTTGTTTCAAAGATTATCACTTCTGCTTCTGTCTGGTTAATCTGGTGCTGAGCATGGTGATGTCTTTAGTGCTGACACATCTGATGACCGCTGACAGCATTCTGACTTGTAGATGTTCAAAGAGAATCGAAAGACAAAACACCCATCTGCATGAAGATGAAGGTAAAATTATACTAAATACTGCAAACATAGAAAGTTCAAACTTTATTTATGAACTATTAGTGTGTTCATGCATATGGTCTCCATTACCAGATGCTGGTGTGATTGTGATGACAAAAACCAGTGAAATAGAGATGGCTTCAATTCAGAAAACAGTGAACGTTTTGGAAAGCATGGACCAAACAAACCCAAAGGCAAACAGAAATGAGGCCTTTGTAGACTTTTTGGACAAACTATGTTTCTTGTTTTTTTTGTTCATTGACATAATTTACGTCGTCGCTGTCATTGTCATTGTCACCAAAACAGAAATTTGCAAACCTCAAAAGCCGCAAATCTGGATTACGTTAGGTAAACATGAATTCGTATATAATGATACAACTTGGTATTATTATTATTAAATAATCAACTGTATAATCGTGTTTTTCTGCATTAGAGTTATTTGAATCTGTAGGTGAATAGAATAGAATTCCAATATTATCCAAAGATTTTTTCAAAACTATTTCTAAATTCAGTTTGTAGTATTCAAACGTAGTGTTTTTGACTTATTATGAAGACAATAATAATCTTTTACATTTTAGTCATTTAATTTTTATATTTAAAGAGATTTGTCAACTGTTAAATATCCCTTTATGTGTAATAAGCAATTCAATGCAGCTTTATTTGTATAGCACTTTTACAATGTAGATTGTGTCAAAGCAGCATCATATAGAAGATCATAGTAAATTGAAACAGTGTAGTTCAGTTTTCAGTGTTTAAGTTCAGTTTAGTGTAGCTCAATTCAGTGTGGTTTAAAAATCACTACTGAGAGTCCAAATTTTAAGAGCAAATACATCATTACGCAGCTCTACAGATCCCAAACCATGCAAGCATTGTGTACACTCGGTGTATGGTCGGCCCCCTGCTGTGTCAACAAGTAGAATCACTTAAGAAAAACACAAATCTACAACTGCACCTTCGCCATGATGGACATTCATCCTTCTCAAGTCACTGTCAGGCTGCAGCTCTGGCTATTTTCCATTCGGCCAAAGGAGAACTCTGGCTGAGGCTGGTTTCTCGCAAGGTTTGTTCTCGGTTTACATTAATTCATTGAGTTTTTTGTTTTTTGCAACTGTCACACTTTGGCTTGCTTGGTTGGGATTGGTGGAGCTGTTTTTCAGGGAAAACTCCTTCAACCGTGACATTCATATTAACTCTTTCCCTGACCTGACAGCATTTTTATTATTATTTTTTTTTATCACGATTTGGTCATCAGAGACATTTTAAAAACTGTAAAATATTTCTATAATCCTAGGCTAAATGCTGTAATCTTTGACATGTTTTTAGGGCTCTCTTGATGGTGTTGATTTTTTTCTATGACCCAGTTTTTTTCCCAGTGTTAATTGTATTCAGCTGTGCCTCCTTATGTGCTTCTTTGTTCCGTTTCCTATTTAACTATTTCCTAATTTGTTCTGTTTCCTAATTTAACTATTCTAATGTTTTAATAACACATCCTAGATTACACTTACCGTGATTCTAATGCATTTCTTGAACAAACTGATATAAAACAAGATACAAAGATATTGTGGTGACATATATTGATATATTTTGATGTGACATATTTGTCACATTAAAAAAATGGTAACAAACTGCTCAATTAATTTAGCTGATTCAATTATTTGAGTGTTTTATATTTTCTACTGCTCATTTCAAAGCATATATTAACAAAAATATATAAAGTGTCACATTAGATATATTGTTAATGAAATGTATTTTGAAACTATTTTATAACTATAAGCTGTAACAAGATGCTTATACAATAAGTTGGTTTTATTTTAAGGTTGTAAATTTGAAGTGAGAATAACATGATTAGATTCAGGAAACAATTTTATGTTCAGAATGCATTAAAGATTATATCAGAGATGACAGTGAGAGGGATGTGACAGTGACTCGAATAAACATTCGACATTGATGAGCCTGATTACACTTCAAGTAGGAAAGACATGGAGGATGATGAATCAAGTGGATCTGATTTAGGCCCCATTTACACTAGTGCATTTTAGTTTTAAAACGGCGTTTTAGAATGAAAACGATCCGCGTCCACACTCGCGTTTTACCCAGCGTTTCTGAACTGCTCTCCGTCCACACCAAAACGCTGAAAACGCACATCACGTGACCACACACACACTCTTTGGCAATCGCTGGAGCCCATCTACCCAGATGAGAGCTCTGCTAGTCGGACTTCTCATCAAGCATCTCCCGCTGGATCTAATCTCACTATATTTATTAAACGTGATATTTCATTCATCTTGTTGTCTTTATCTAACGACATATTCCCTGACTTTGGGCATTGGAATCTATTATTTGTTCTCAGGTAACGTGTTTTGGCTGAGCGCAAAGATAAGTTAATGATTAATGTAAGCACGTAGCCTACATTCTGTATATTGACTGATCGCTTGCCTTTATTTCCTATAATGTATAAACTTATTGTATGTTATACTTTTATAATGGCCATTATCGATTATTAAAACTGATATTCAGCAAAAGAGAGGGTGCGTTTCGTATTTTCACTGAAATTGAAAGGAGGCAGTTCGGCTCCGTTTTGTTATAAATATGCACACAGTGAAGATGACGCTCATATGCAGCACGGCGCCTCAACATTTCTGCTGTCTGTTTAGTTGTTAATATTAAAATAAAAATAGGCAGTTCCTTATATCAAGTTTACATTTTATTGTTGAGAAAGTGAAACAACGTAGCCAAGGTGATGTGAATGAAGTTATAAAGTACACTGTTCCCTGTGAAGATTGACGCGTGTCCTCGGTATGTTTTCCATATCAAACTGAGAAGAAGAGATGCAGCCTTGATCAAACTTGCGAAGTCTGAACTTACACGGAGAAGATTCAGGACTGAACTGTGTGTTAGGCTACTTAATATTGAGGAAAAGCATTAGAAGATCAAGTAATCTAGATTCAGAAGCTGCACAGCCAAACATAAACTCTGGCCAGCAAGATGCAACCAGCAAGGGTAACAACTTTTTCTTGGAAAAAGTTGAAACCCCAGAGTGCACATTGAAATGGCCAAGTGCCACACTTCCAGACAATCTTCACACACACCTGGAGTATTTCAAAAAGTTGATAACAGCAGAAATGTTCGCGCTACTGAAGGAACAAACACATTTGTACAGTGTGCAACAATCTAACTCAAAAAATGGTTAACGCCACTGTTAAAGAATTGTAAATATTAGTTGAAAGCTATTTGCGCATTGGTCCAAAACAAAATGCCAGAAAATCGTGCATACTGGGAAAATGAAACAAGGTGTTCCATGGTGGCTGACAACATGTGCAGGTTTAACATGTTAACCTTCAGTGTGAGGTAGTTCATTTATTCATTTTATTACGGCTTAGTCCATTTAATAATCAGGGGTCACCACAGCAGAATGAACCACCAACTTATCCAGCATATGTTTTACATAGCTGATGCCCTTCCAGCCACAACCCAGCTCTGGGAAACACTTATACACACTTGCATTCATACACACATACAGTACGGCCAGTTTAGCTTATTCATTTCACCTTTACCACGTCTTTGGACTGTGGGGGAAACCGGAGCACCCGGAGGAAACCCACGCAAATATGGGGAGAACATGCAAACTCCAGACAGAAATGCCAACTGACTCAGCCAAGGCTCGAACCAGTGACCTTCTTGCTGTGAGGCAAAAGTGCTACCCACTGAGCCACGGTGTTGCTGTGAGGTAGTTATTTTTTTATTTTTTATATATATTTTATTTTGTGAAAACAATGAATGAACTACCATATACCAAAAACGGTTGAATTTTGATGTTTCAAAAGAGTTGTTGCAAAATGAAATGGTCACAGAAATGGGGCTTTGAAATATATTATGGAAAAGCAAATAAACTAAAAAAAAATATATGTTATATAGCAAATAAAACTGACAAAATGTATTTTTTCAATTGTGAAATAAATGCCCAATGTGACATATATGTGACATTACAGATCTTTCACAAAGAGGGGTTGCATTTGAAAAACAACTGCAGAAACATGTTCAAAGTGGTCTATTTGGTCGGTGTTATATGCCCCATAATTTTCCTATAAAGAGAAATTGGTCCGGGTTCTTATGGGTTAATACAATAAATTCACTCGTATTGAATTCATCTTTATCTATTAATACAGTAAATTCACTAGTGTTGATCCTGGACCATCATCATCATTTAATACAGTAAATTCACTAGTGTTGATCCTGGACCATCATCATCATTTAATACAGTAAATTCACTAGTGTTGATCCTGGACCATCATCATCATTTAATACAGTAAATTCACTAGTGTTGATCCTGGACCATCTTCATCATTTAATACAGTAAATTCACTAGTGTTGATCCTGGACCATCTTCATCATTTATTACAGTAAATTCACTAGTGTTCATCCTGGACCATCATCATCATTTACTAGAGTAAATTCACTAGTGTTGATCCTGGACCATCATCATTTAATACAGTAAATTCACTAGTGTTGATCCTGGACCATCATCATTTAATACAGTAAATTCACTAGTGTTGATCCTGGACCATCTTCATCATTTAATACAGTAAATTCACTAGTGTTGATCCTGGACCATCATCATCATTTAATAGAGTAAATTCACTAGTGTTGATCCTGGACCATCATCATCATTTAATAGAGTAAATTCACTAGTGTTGATCCTGGACCATCATCATCAATTAATACAGTAAATTCACTAGTGTTGATCCTGGACCATCTTCATCATTTAATACAGTAAATTCACTAGTGTTGATCCTGGACCATCATCATCATCATTTAATACAGTAAATTCACTAGTGTTGATCCTGGACCATCATCATCATTTAATAGAGTAAATTCACTAGTGTTGATCCTGGACCATCATCATCATCATTTAATACAGTAAATTCACTAGTGTTGATCCTGGACCATCATCATCATTTAATAGAGTAAATTCACTAGTGTTGATCCTGGACCATCATCATCATTTATTACATTAAATTCACTAGTGTTGATCCTGGACCATCATCATCATTTAACACAGTAAATTCACTAGTGTTCATCCTGGACCATCTTCATCATTTTAATACAGTAAATTCACTAGTGTTGATCCTGGACCATCATCATCATTTAATACAGTAAATTCACTAGTGTTGATCCTGGACCATCTTCATCATTTATTACATTAAATTCACTAGTGTTGATCCTGGACCATCATCATCATTTAACACAGTAAATTCACTAGTGTTCATCCTGGACCATCTTCATCATTTTAATACAGTAAATTCACTAGTGTTGATCCTGGACCATCATCATCATTTAATACAGTAAATTCACTAGTGTTGATCCTGGACCATCTTCATCATTTAATACAGTAAATTCACTAGTGTTGATCCTGGACCATCTTCATCATTTAATACAGTAAATTCACTAGTGTTGATCCTGGACCATCATCATCATTTAATACAGTAAATTCACTAGTGTTGATCCTGGACCATCTTCATCATTTAATACAGTAAATTCACTAGTGTTGATCCTGGACCATCTTCATCATTTAATACAGTAAATTCACTAGTGTTGATCCTGGACCATCTTCATCATTTTAATACATTAAATTCACTAGTGTTGATCCTGGACCATCTTCATCATTTTAATACAGTAAATTCACTAGTGTTGATCCTGGACCATCATCATCATTTTAATACAGTAAATTCACTATTGTTGATCCTGGACCATCTTCATCATTTAATACAGTAAATTCACTAGTGTTGATCCTGGACCATCATCATCATTTAATACAGTAAATTCACTAGTGTTGATCCTGGACCATCTTCATCATTTAATACAGTAAATTCACTAGTGTTGACCCTGGACCATCATCATCATTTAATACAGTAAATTCACTAGTGTTGATCCTGGACCATCTTCATCATTTAATACAGTAAATTCACTAGTGTTGATCCTGGACCATCATCATCATCATTTAATACAGTAAATTCACTATTGTTGATCGTGGACCATCATCAACATTTAATACAGTAAATTCACTAGTGTTGATCCTGGACCATCATCATCATTTAATACAGTAAATTCACTAGTGTTGATCCTGGACCATCATCTTCATTTAATACAATAAATTCACTAGTGTTGATCCTGGACCATCATCATCATTTATTACAGTAAATTCACTAGTGTTGATCCTGGACCATCTTCATCATTTTAATACAGTAAATTCACTAGTGTTGATCCTGGACCATCATCAACATTTAATACAGTAAATTCACTAGTGTTGATCTTGGACCATCATCATCATTTAATACAGTAAATTCACTATTGTTGATCCTGGACCATCATCATCATTTAATACAGTAAATTCACTAGTGTTGATCCTGGACCATCATCATCATTTAATACAGTAAATTCACTAGTGTTGATCCTGGACCATCATCAACATTTAATACAGTAAATTCACTATTGTTGATCCTGGACCATCATCATCATTTAATACAGTAAATTCACTATTGTTGATCCTGGACCATCATCTTCATCATTTAATACAGTAAATTCACTAGTGTTGATCCTGGACCATCTTCATCATTTAATACAGTAAATTCACTAGTGTTGATCCTGGACCATCATCATCATTTAATACAGTAAATTCACTAGTGTTGATTCTGGACCATCTTCATCATTAAATACAGTAAATTCACTAGTGTTATTTCTGGACCATCTTCATCATTTAATACAGTAAATTCAATAGTGTTGATCCTGGACCATCATCATCATTTAATACAGTAAATTCACTAGTGTTGATCCTGGACCATCTTCATCATTTAATACAGTAAATTCACTAGTGTTGACCCTGGACCATCATCATCATTTAATACAGTAAATTCACTAGTGTTGATCCTGGACCATCTTCATCATTTAATACAGTAAATTCACTAGTGTTGATCCTGGACCATCATCATCATCATTTAATACAGTAAATTCACTATTGTTGATCGTGGACCATCATCATCATTTAATACAGTAAATTCACTATTGTTGATCCTGGACCATCATCATCATTTAATACAGTAAATTCACTAGTGTTGATCCTGGACCATCATCATCATCATTTAATACAGTAAATTCACTAGTGTTGATCCTGGACCATCATCATCATTTAATACAGTAAATTCACTAGTGTTGATCCTGGACCATCATCATCATTTAAACAGTAAATTCACTAGTGTTGATCCTGGACCATCATCATCATTTAATACAGTAAATTCACTAGTGTTGATCCTGGACCACCATCATCATCATTTAATACAGTAAATTCACTAGTGTTGATCCCGGACCATCTTCATCATTTAATACAGTAAATTCACTAGTGTTGATCCTGGACCATCATCATCATTTAATACAGTAAATTCACTATTGTTGATCCTGGACCATCTTCTTAATTTAATACAGTAAATTCACTATTGTTGATCCTGGAACATCATCATCATTTAATATAGTAAATTCACTAGTGTTGATCCTGGACCATCATCATTTAATACAGTAAATTCACTAGTGTTGATCCTGGACCATCATCATCATTTAATATAGTAAATTCACTAGTGTTGATCCTGGACCATCATCATCATTTAATACAGTAAATTCACTAGTGTTGATCCTGGACCATCATCATTATTTATAACAGTAAATTCACTAGTGTTGATCCTGGACCATCTTCATCATTTTAATACAGTAAATTCACAAGTGTTGATCCTGGACAATCTTCATCATTTAATACAGTAAATTCACTAGTGTTGATCCTGGACCATCATCATCATTTAATACAGTAAATTCACTAGTGTTGATCCTGGACCATCATCATCATTTAAACAGTAAATTCACTAGTGTTGATCCTGGACCATCATCATCATTTAATACAGTAAATTCACTAGTGTTGATCCTGGACCATCATCATCATTTAATACAGTAAATTCACTAGTGTTGATCCTGGACCATCATCATCATCATTTAATACAGTAAATTCACTAGTGTTGATCCCGGACCATCTTCATCATCATTTAATACAGTAAATTCACTAGTGTTGATCCTGGACCATCTTCATCATTTAATACAGTAAATTCACTAGTGTTGATCCTGGACCATCATCATCATTTAATACAGTAAATTCACTAGTTTTGATCCTGGACCATCATCATCATTTAATACAGTAAATTCACTAGTTTTGATCCTGGACCATCATCATCATTTAATACAGTAAATTCACTAGTGTTGATCCTGGACCATCATCATCATTTAATACAGTAAATTCACTAGTGTTGATCCTGGACCATCTTCATCATTTAATACAGTAAATTCACTACTGTTGATCCTGGACCATCATCATCATTTAATACAGTAAATTCACTAGTGTTGATCCTGGACCATCATCTTCATCATTTAATACAGTAAATTCACTAGTGTTGATCCTGGACCATCTTCATCATTTAATACAGTAAATTCACTAGTGTTGATCCTGGACCATCATCTTCATCATTTAATACAGTAAATTCACTAGTGTTGATCCTGGACCATCATCATCATTTAATACAGTAAATTCACTATTGTTGATCCTGGACCGTCATCATCATTTAATACAGTAAATTCACTAGTGTTGATCCTGGACCATCATCTTCATCATTTAATACAGTAAATTCACTAGTGTTGATCCTGGACCATCATCATCATTTAATACAGTAAATTCACTAGTGTTGATCCTGGACCATCATCTTCATCATTTAATACAGTAAATTCACTAGTGTTGATCCTGGACCATCATCATCATGTAATACAGTAAATTCACTAGTGTTGATCCTGGACCATCATCATCATCATTTTAAACAGTAAATTCACTAGTGTTGATCCTGGACCATCATCATCATTTAATACAGTAAATTCACTAGTGTTGATCCTGGACCATCATCATCATTTAATACAGTAAATTCACAAGTGTTGACCCTGGACCATCATCATCATTTAATACAGTAAATTCACTAGTGTTGATCCTGGACCATCTTCATCATTTAATACAGTAAATTCACTAGTGTTGACCCTGGACCATCATCATCATTTAATACAGTAAATTCACTAGTGTTGATCCTGGACCATCTTCATCATTTAATACAGTAAATTCACTAGTGTTGATCCTGGACCATCATCATCATCATTTAATACAGTAAATTCACTATTGTTGATCGTGGACCATCATCATCATTTATTACAGTAAATTCACTATTGTTGACCCTGGACCATCATCATCATTTATTACAGTAAATTCACTAGTGTTGATCCTGGACCATCTTCATCATTTTAATACAGTAAATTCACTAGTGTTTATCCTGGACCATCATCATCATTTAATACAGTAAATTCACTAGTGTTGATCCTGGACCATCATCATCATTTTAATACAGTAAATTCACTAGTGTTGATCCTGGACCATCATCATCATTTAATACAGTAAATTCACTATTGTTGATCCTGGACCATCATCAACATTTAATACAGTAAATTCACTATTGTTGATCCTGGACCATCATCATCATTTAATACAGTAAATTCACTATTGTTGATCCTGGACCATCATCATCATTTAATACAGTAAATTCACTATTGTTGATCCTGGACCATCTTCATCATTTAATACAGTAAATTCACTAGTGTTGATCCTGGACCATCTTCATCATTTAATACAGTGAATTCACTAGTGTTGATCCTGGACCATCATCATCATTTAATACAGTAAATTCATTAGTGTTGATTCTGGACCATCTTCATCATTTAATACAGTAAATTTACTAGTGTTGATCCTGGACCATCTTCATCATTTAATACAGTAAATTCACTAGTGTTGACCCTGGACCATCTTCATCATTTAATACAGTAAATTCACTAGTGTTGACCCTGGACCATCTTCATCATTTAATACAGTAAATTCACTAGTGTTGATCCTGGACCATCATCATCATCATTTAATACAGTAAATTCACTATTGTTGATCATGGACCATCATCATCATTTAATACAGTAAATTCACTATTGTTGACCCTGGACCATCATCATCATTTAATACAGTAAATTCACTACTGTTGATCCTGGACCATCATCATCATCATTTAATACAGTAAATTCACTAGTGTTGATCCTGGACCATCATCATCATTTAATACAGTAAATTCACTAGTGTTGATCCTGGACCATCATCATCATTTAAACAGTAAATTCACTAGTGTTGATCCTGGACCATCATCATCATTTAATACAGTAAATTCACTAGTGTTGATCCTGGACCATCATCATCATTTAAACAGTAAATTCACTAGTGTTGATCCTGGACCATCATCATCATTTAATACAGTAAATTCACTAGTGTTGATCCTGGACCATCATCATCATCATTTAATACAGTAAATTCACTAGTGTTGATCCCGGACCATCTTCATCATTTAATACAGTAAATTCACTAGTGTTGATCCTGGACCATCATCATCATTTAATACAGTAAATTCACTATTGTTGATCCTGGACCATCTTCTTAATTTAATACAGTAAATTCACTATTGTTGATCCTGGACCATCATCATCATTTAATATAGTAAATTCACTAGTGTTGATCCTGGACCATCATCATCATTTAATACAGTAAATTCACTAGCGTTGATCCTGGACCATCATCATCATTTAATACAGTAAATTCACTAGTGTTGATCCTGGACAATCTTCATCATTTAATACAGTAAATTCACAAGTGTTGATCCTGGACCATCATCATCATTTAATACAGTAAATTCACTAGTGTTGATCCCGGACCATCTTCATCATTTAATACAGTAAATTCACTAGTGTTGATCCTGGACCATCATCATCATTTAAACAGTAAATTCACTAGTGTTGATCCTGGACCATCATCATCATTTAATACAGTAAATTCACTAGTGTTGATCCTGCACCATCATTATCATTTAATACAGTAAATTCACTAGTGTTGATCCTGGAACATCATCATCATTTAATACAGTAAATTCACTAGTGTTGATCCTGGACCATCATCATCATTTAATACAGTAAATTCACTAGTGTTGATCCTGGACCATCATCATCATCATTTAATACAGTAAATTCACTAGTGTTGATCCCGGACCATCTTCATCATCATTTAATACAGTAAATTCACTAGTGTTGATCCTGGACTATCATCATCATTTAATACAGTAAATTCACTAGTGTTGATCCTGGACCATCTTCATCATTTAATACAGTAAATTCACTAGTGTTGATCCTGGACCATCATCATCATTTAATACAGTAAATTCACTAGTGTTGATCCTGGACCATCTTCATCATTTAATACAGTAAATTCACTAGTGTTGATCCTGGACCATCATCATCATTTAATACAGTAAATTCACTAGTGTTGATCCTGGACCATCATCTTCATCATTTAATACAGTAAATTCACTAGTGTTGATCCTGGACCATCTTCATCATTTAATACAGTAAATTCACTAGTGTTGATCCTGGACCATCATCATCAATTAATACAGTAAATTCACTAGTGTTGATCCTGGACAATCATCTTCATCATTTAATACAGTAAATTCACTAGTGTTGATCCTGGACCATCTTCATCATTTAATACAGTAAATTCACTAGTGTTGATCCTGGACCATCATCTTCATCATTTAATACAGTAAATTCACTAGTGTTGATCCTGGACCATCATCATCATTTAATACAGTAAATTCACTATTGTTGATCCTGGACCGTCATCATCATGTAATACAGTAAATTCACTAGTGTTGATCCTGGACCATCATCATCATGTAATACAGTAAATTCACTAGTGTTGATCCTGGACCATCATCATCATTTAATACAGTAAATTCACTAGTGTTGATCCTGGACCATCATCTTCATCATTTAATACAGTAAATTCACTAGTGTTGATCCTGGACCATCATCATCATGTAATACAGTAAATTCACTAGTGTTGATCCTGGACCATCATCATCATCATTTTATACAGTAAATTCACTAGTGTTGATCCTGGACCATCATCATCATTTAATACAGTAAATTCACTAGTGTTGATCCTGGACCATCATCATCATTTAATACAGTAAATTCACAAGTGTTGATCCTGGACAATCTTCATCATTTAATACAGTAAATTCACTAGTGTTGATCCTGGACCATCATCATCATTTAATACAGTAAATTCACTAGTGTTGATCCTGGACCATCATCATCATTTAATACAGTAAATTCACTAGTGTTGATCCTGGACCATCATCATCATTTTATACATTAAATTCACTAGTGTTGATCCTGGACCATCATCATCATTTAATACAGTAAATTCACTAGTGTTGATCCTGGACCATCATCATCATTTAATACAGTAAATTCACAAGTGTTGATCCTGGACAATCTTCATCATTTAATACAGTAAATTCACTAGTGTTGATCCTGGACCATCATCATCATTTAATACAGTAAATTCACAAGTGTTGATCCTGGACCATCATCATCATTTAATACAGTAAATTCACTAGTGTTGATCCCGGACCATCTTCATCATTTAATACAGTAAATTCACTAGTGTTGATCCTGGACCATCATCATCATTTAATACAGTAAATTCACTAGTGTTGATCCTGGACCATCATCATCATTTAATACAGTAAATTCACTAGTGTTGATCCTGGACCATCTTCATCATTTAATACAGTAAATTCACTAGTGTTGATCCTGGACCATCATCATCATTTAAACAGTAAATTCACTAGTGTTGATCCTGGACCATCTTCATCATTTAATACAGTAAATTCACTAGTTTTGATCCTGGACCATCATCATCATTTAATACAGTAAATTCACTAGTTTTGATCCTGGACCATCATCATCATTTAATACAGTAAATTCACTAGTGTTGATCCTGGACCATCATCATCATTTAATACAGTAAATTCACTAGTGTTGATCCTGGACCATCTTCATCATTTAATACAGTAAATTCACTAGTGTTGATCCTGGACCATCATCATCATTTAATACAGTAAATTCACTAGTGTTGATCCTGGACCATCATCATCATCATTTAATACAGTAAATTCACTAGTGTTGATCCTGGACCATCTTCATCATTTAATACAGTAAATTCACTAGTGTTGATCCTGGACCATCATCATCAATTAATACAGTAAATTCACTAGTGTTGATCCTGGACAATCATCTTCATCATTTAATACAGTAAATTCACTAGTGTTGATCCTGGACCATCTTCATCATTTAATACAGTAAATTCACTAGTGTTGATCCTGGACCATCATCTTCATCATTTAATACAGTAAATTCACTAGTGTTGATCCTGGACCATCATCATCATTTAATACAGTAAATTCACTATTGTTGATCCTGGACCGTCATCATCATGTAATACAGTAAATTCACTAGTGTTGATCCTGGACCATCATCATCATGTAATACAGTAAATTCACTAGTGTTGATCCTGGACCATCATCATCATCATTTTATACAGTAAATTCACTAGTGTTGATCCTGGACCATCATCATCATTTAATACAGTAAATTCACTAGTGTTGATCCTGGACCATCATCATCATTTAATACAGTAAATTCACAAGTGTTGATCCTGGACCATCATCTTCATTTAATACAGTAAATTCACTAGTGTTGATCCTGGACCATCTTCATCATTTAATACAGTAAATTCACTAGTGTTGATCCTGGACCATCATCATCATTTAAACAGTAAATTCACTAGTGTTGATCCTGGACCATCATCATCATTTAATACAGTAAATTCACTAGTGTTGATCCTGGACCATCATCATCATTTAAACAGTAAATTCAGTAGTGTTGATCCTGGACCATCATCATCATTTAATACAGTAAATTCACTAGTGTTGATCCTGGACCATCATCATCATCATTTAATACAGTAAATTCACTAGTGTTGATCCCGGACCATCTTCATCATCATTTAATACAGTAAATTCACTAGTGTTGATCCTGGACCATCTTCATCATTTAATACAGTAAATTCACTAGTTTTGATCCTGGACCATCATCATCATTTAATACAGTAAATTCACTAGTTTTGATCCTGGACCATCATCATCATTTAATACAGTAAATTCACTAGTGTTGATCCTGGACCATCTTCATCATTTAATACAGTAAATTCACTAGTGTTGATCCTGGACCATCATCATCATTTAATACAGTAAATTCACTAGTGTTGATCCTGGACCATCATCTTCATCATTTAATACAGTAAATTCACTAGTGTTGATCCTGGACCATCTTCATCATTTAATACAGTAAATTCACTAGTGTTGATCCTGGACCATCATCATCATTTAATACAGTAAATTCACTAGTGTTGATCCTGGACCATCATCTTCATCATTTAATACAGTAAATTCACTAGTGTTGATCCTGGACCATCTTCATCATTTAATACAGTAAATTCACTAGTGTTGATCCTGGACCATCATCTTCATCATTTAATACAGTAAATTCACTAGTGTTGATCCTGGACCATCATCATCATTTAATACAGTAAATTCACTATTGTTGATCCTGGACCATCTTCATCATTTAATACAGTAAATTCACTAGTGTTGATCCTGGACCATCATCTTCATCATTTAATACAGTAAATTCACTAGTGTTGATCCTGGACCATCATCATCATTTAATACAGTAAATTCACTATTGTTGATCCTGGACCGTCATCATCATGTAATACAGTAAGTTCACTAGTGTTGATCCTGGACCATCATCATCATGTAATACAGTAAATTCACTAGTGTTGATCCTGGACCATCATCATCATTTAATACAGTAAATTCACTAGTGTTGATCCTGGACCATCATCTTCATCATTTAATACAGTAAATTCACTAGTGTTGATCCTGGACCATCATCATCATTTAATACAGTAAATTCACTATTGTTGATCCTGGACCATCATCATCATGTAATACAGTAAATTCACTAGTGTTGATCCTGGACCATCATCATCATTTAATACAGTAAATTCACTATTGTTGATTCTGGACCATCATCATCCTTTAATACAGTAAATTCACTAGTGTTGATCCTGGACCATCATCTTCATTTAATACAGTAAATTCACTAGTGTTGATCCTGGACCATCATCATCATTTAATACAGTAAATTCACTAGTGTTGATCCTGGACCATCATCATCATCATTTAATACAGTAAATTCACTAGTGTTGATCCTGGACCATCATCATCCTTTAATACAGTAAATTCACTATTGTTGATCCTGGACCATCATCATCATTTAATACAGTAAATTCACTAGTGTTGATCCTGGACCATCATCATCATTTAATACAGTAAATTCACTAGTGTTGATCCTGGACCATCATCATCATCATTTAATACAGTAAATTCACTAGTGTTGATCCTGGACCATCATCATCATTTAATACAGTAAATTCACTAGTGTTGATCCTGGACCATCATCTTCATCATTTAATACAGTAAATTCACTAGTGTTGATCCTGGACCATCATCATCATTTTAATACAGTAAGATCACTAGTGTTGATCCTGGACCATCATCATAATCATTTAATACAGTAAATTCGCTAGTGTTGATCCTGGACCATCATCATCATCATTTAATACAGTAAATTCACTAGTGTTGATCCTGGACCATCATCTTCATCATTTAATACAGTAAATTCACTATTGTTGATCCTGGACCATCATCATCATGTAATACAGTAAATTCACTAGTGTTGATCCTGGACCATCATCATCATCTTCATCATTTATTACAGTAAATTCACTAGTGTTGATCCTGGACCATCATCTTCATTTAATACAGTAAATTCACTAGTGTTGATCCTGGACCATCATCATCATCTTCATCATTTATTACAGTAAATTCACTAGTGTTGATCCTGGACCATCATCATCATTTAATACAGTAAATTCACTATTGTTGATCCTGGACCATCATCATCATTTAATACAGTAAATTCACTAGTTTTGATCCTGGACCATCTTCGTCATTTAATACAGTAAATTCACTAGTGTTGATCCTGGACCATCTTCATCATTTAATACAGTAAATTCACTAGTGTTGATCCTGGACCATCTTCATCATTTAATACAGTAAATTCACTAGTGTTGATCCTGGACCATCATCATCATTTAATACAGTAAATTGACTAGTTTTGATCCCGGACCATCTTCATCATTTAATACAGTAAATTCACTAGTGTTGATCCTGGACCATCATCATCATTTAATACAGTAAATTCACTAGTTTTGATCCTGGACCATCTTCATCATTTAATACTGTAAATTCACTAGTGTTGATCCTGGACCATCATCATCATTTAATACAGTAAATTCACTAGTGTTGATCCTGGACGATCATCATCATTTAATATAGTAAATTCACTAGTGTTGATCCTGGACCATCTTCATCATTTATTACAGTAAATTCACTAGTGTTGATCCTGGACCATCATCATCATTTTAATACAGTAAATTCACTAGTGTTGATCCTGGACCATCATCTTCATTTATTACAGTAAATTCACTAGTGTTGATCCTGGACCGTCTTCATCATTTATTACAGTAAATTCACTAGTGTTGATCCTGGACCATCATCATCATTTTAATACAGTAAATTCACTAGTGTTGATCCTGGACCATCATCATCATTTAATACAGTAAATTCACTAGTGTTGATCCTGGACCATCATCATCATCATTTAATACAGTAAATTCACTAATGTTGATCCTGGACCATCTTCATCATTTAATACAGTAAATTCACTAGTGTTGATCCTGGACCATCTTCATCATTTAATACAGTAAATTCACTAGGGTTGATCCTGGACCATCATCATCATTACACACAGTAAATTCACTAGTGTTGATCCTGGACCATCATCAACATTTAATACAGTAAATTAACTAGTGTTGATCCTGGACCATCATCATCATTTAATACAGTAAATTCACTAGTGTTGATCCTGGACCATCATCAACATTTAATACAGTAAATTCACTAGTGTTGATCCTGGACCATCATCATCATTAAATACAGTAAATTCACTAGTGTTGATCCTGGACCATCATCAACATTGAATACAGTAAATTCACTAGTGTTGATCCTGGACCATCATCATCATTTAATACAGTAAATTCACTAGTGTTGATCCTGGACCATCATCTTCATTTAATACAATAAATTCACTAGTGTTGATCCTGGACCATCATCATCATTTATTACAGTAAATTCACTAGTGTTGATCCTGGACCATCTTCATCATTTTAATACAGTAAATTCACTAGTGTTTATCCTGGACCATCATCATCATTTAATACAGTAAATTCACTAGTGTTGATCCTGGACCATCATCATCATTTTAATACAGTAAATTCACTAGTGTTGATCCTGGACCATCATCATCATTTAATACAGTAAATTCACTAGTGTTGATCCTGGACCATCATCATCATTTAATACAGTAAATTCACTAGTGTTGATCCTGGACCATCATCATCATTTAATACAGTAAATTCACTATTGTTGATCCTGGACCATCATCATCATTTAATACAGTAAATTCACTAGTGTTGATCCTGGACCATCTTCATCATTTAATACAGTAAATTCACTATTGTTGATCCTGGACCATCATCATCATTTAATACAGTAAATTCACTAGTGTTGATCCTGGACCATCATCATCATTTATTACAGTAATTTCACTAGTGTTGATCCTGGACCATCTTCATCATTTATTACAGTAAATTCACTAGTGTTGATCCTGGATCATCATCATCATTTATTACAGTAAATTCACTAGTGTTGATCCTGGACCATCATCATCATTTTAATACAGTAAATTCACTAGTGTTGATCCTGGACCATCATCATCATTTAATACAGTAAATTCACTAGTGTTGATCCTGGACCATCATCATCATTTAATACAGTAAATTCACTAGTGTTGATCCTGGACCATCATCATCATTTAATACAGTAAATTCACTAGTGTTGATCCTGGACCATCATCACCATTTAATACAGTAAATTCACTAGTGTTGATCCTGGACCATCATCTTCATTATTTAATACAGTAAATTCACTAGTGTTGATCCTGGACCATCATCATCATTTAATACAGTAAATTCACTAGTGTTGATCCTGGACCATCATCATCCTTTAATACAGTAAATTCACTAGTGTTGATCCTGGACCATCTTCATCATTTAATACAGTAAATTCACTAGTGTTGATCCTGGACCATCATCTTCATCATTTAATACAGTAAATTCACTAGTGTTGATCCTGGACCATCTTCATCATTTAATACAGTAAATTCACTAGTGTTGATCCTGGACCATCTTCATCATTTAATACAGTAAATTTACTAGTGTTGATCCTGGACCATCATCTTCATCATTTAATACAGTAAATTCACTAGTGTTGATCCTGGACCATCATCATCATTTAATACAGTAAATTCACTAGTGTTGATCCTGGACCATCATCTTCATCATTTAATACAGTAAATTCACTAGTGTTGATCCTGGACCATCATCATCATTTAATACAGTAAATTAACTAGTGTTGATCCTGGACCATCATCATCATTTAATACAGTGAATTCACTAGTGTTGATCCTGGACCATCATCAACATTTAATACAGTAAATTCACTAGTGTTGATCCTGGACCATCATCATCATTTAATACAGTAAATTCACTAGTGTTGATCCTGGACCATCATCAACATGTAATACAGTAAATTCACTAGTGTTGATCCTGGACCATCATCATCATTTAATACAGTAAATTCACTAGTGTTGATCCTGGACCATCATCTTCATTTAATACAATAAATTCACTAGTGTTGATCCTGGACCATCATCATCATTTATTACAGTAAATTCACTAGTGTTGATCCTGGACCATCTTCATCATTTTAATACAGTAAATTCACTAGTGTTTATCCTGGACATCATCATCATTTAATACAGTAAATTCACTAGTGTTGATCCTGGACCATCTTCATCATTTAATACAGTAAATTCACTAGTGTTGATCCTGGACCATCATCATCATTTAATACAGTAAATTCACTATAGTTGATCCTGGACCATCATCATCATTTAATACAGTAAATTCACTATAGTTGATCCTGGACCATCTTCATCATTTAATACAGTAAATTCACTAGTGTTGATCCTGGACCATCATCATCATCATTTAATACAGTAAATTCACTAGTGTTGATCCTGGACCATCATCATCATTTAATACAGTAAATTCACTAGTGTTGATTCTGGACCATCTTCATCATTAAATACAGTAAATTCACTAGTGTTATTGCTGGACCATCTTCATCATTTAATACAGTAAATTCACTAGTGTTGATCCTGGACCATCTTCATCATTTTAATACAGTAAATTCACTAGTGTTTATCCTGGACCATCATCATCATTTAATACAGTAAATTCACTAGTGTTGATCCTGGACCATCATCATCATTTTAATACAGTAAATTCACTAGTGTTGATCCTGGACCATCATCATCATTTAATACAGTAAATTCACTAGTGTTGATCCTGGACCATCATCATCATTTAATACAGTAAATTCACTAGTGTTGATCCTGGACCATCATCATCATCATTTAATACAGTAAATTCACTAGTGTTGATCCTGGACCATCTTCATCATTTAATACAGTAAATTCACTATTGTTGATCCTGGACCATCATCATCATTTAATACAGTAAATTCACTAGTGTTGATCCTGGACCATCATCATCATTTATTACAGTAAATTCACTAGTGTTGATCCTGGACCATCTTCATCATTTATTACAGTAAATTCACTAGTGTTGATCCTGGATCATCATCATCATTTATTACAGTAAATTCACTAGTGTTGATCCTGGACCATCATCATCATTTTAATACAGTAAATTCACTAGTGTTGATCCTGGACCATCATCATCATTTATTACAGTAAATTCACTAGTGTTGATCCTGGACCATCATCATCATTTAATACAGTAAATTCACTAGTGTTGATCCTGGACCATCATCATCATTTAATACAGTAAATTCACTAGTGTTGATCCTGGACCATCATCACCATTTAATACAGTAAATTCACTAGTGTTGATCCTGGACCATCATCTTCATCATTTAATACAGTAAATTCACTAGTGTTGATCCTGGACCATCACCATCATTTAATACAGTAAATTCACTAGTGTTGATCCTGGACCATCTTCATCATTTAATACAGTAAATTCACTAGTGTTGATCCTGGACCATCATCTTCATCATTTAGTACATTAAATTCACTAGTGTTGATCCTGGACCATCTTCATCATTTAATACAGTAAATTCACTAGTGTTGATCCTGGACCATCATCATTTAATACAGTAAATTCACTAGTGTTGATCCTGGACCATCATCTTCATCATTTAATACAGTAAATTCACTATTGTTGATCCTGGACCATCATCATCATTTTATACAGTAAATTCACTAGTGTTGATCCTGGACCATCATCATCATTTAATACAGTAAATTCACTAGTGTTGATCCTGGACCATCATCATCATTTAATACAGTAAATTCACTATTGTTGATCCTGGACCATCTTCATCATTTAATACAGTAAATTCACTAGTGTTGATCCTGGACCATCATCTTCATCATTTAATACAGTAAATTCACTAGTGTTGTTCCTGGACCATCATCATCATTTAATACAGTAAATTCACTATTGTTGATCCTGGACCGTCATCATCATTTAATACAGTAAATTCACTAGTGTTGATCCTGGACCATCATCATCATTTAATACAGTAAATTCACTAGTGTTGATCCTGGACCATCATCATCATCAATTATTATAGTAAATTCACTAGTGTTGATCCTGGACCATCATCATCATTTAATACAGTAAATTCACTAGTGTTGATCCTGGACCATCTTCATCATTTAATACAGTAAATTCACTAGTGTTGATCCTGGACCATCATCTTCATCATTTAATACAGTAAATTCACTAGTGTTGTTCCTGGACCATCATCATCATTTAATACAGTAAATTCACTATTGTTGATCCTGGACCATCATCATCATTTAATACAGTAAATTCACTAGTGTTGATCCTGGACCATCATCTTCATCATTTAATACAGTAAATTCACTATTGTTGATCCTGGACCATCATCATCATTTAATACAGTAAAATCACTAGTGTTGATCCTGGACCATCATCATCATTTAATACAGTAAGTTCACTAGTGTTGATCCTGCACCATCATCTTCATCATTTAATACAGTAAATTCACTATTGTTGATCCTGGACCATCATCATCATTTAATACAGTAAACTCACTAGTGTTGATCCTGGACCATCATCATCATCATTTAATACAGTAAATTCACTAGTGTTGATCCTGGACCATCATCATCATTTAATACAGTAAATTCACTAGTGTTGATCCTGGACCATCTTCATCATTTTAATACAGTAAATTCACTAGTGTTGATCCTGGACCATCATCATTTAATACAGTAAATTCACTAGTGTTGATCCTGGACCATCATCATCATCATCATCATTTAATACAGTAAATTCACTATTGTTGATCCTGGACCATCTTCATCATTTTAATACAGTAAATTCACTAGTGTTGATCCTGGACCATCATCATCATTTAATACAGTAAATTCACTAGTGTTGATCCTGGACCATCTTCATCATTTAATACAGTAAATTCACTATTGTTGATCCTGGACCATCTTCATCATTTTAATACAGTAAATTCACTAGTGTTGATCCTGGACCATCTTCATCATTTAATACAGTAAATTCACTATTGTTGATCCTGGACCATCTTCATCATTTTAATACAGTAAATTCACTAGTGTTGATCCTGGACCATCATCTTCAACATTTAATACAGTAAATTCACTAGTGTTGATCCTGGACCATCATCATCATTTAATACAGTAAATTCACTAGTGTTGATCCTGGACCATCATCGTCATCTAATACAGTAAATTCACTAGTTTTGATCCTGGACCATCTTCTTAATTTAATACAGTAAATTCACTAGTGTTGATCCTGGACCATCTTCATCATTTAATACAGTAAATTCACTAGTGTTGATCCTGGACCATCATCATCATCATTTAATACAGTAAATTCACTAATGTTGATCCTGGACCATCATCATCATTTAATACAGTAAATTCACTAGTGTTGATCCTGGACCATCATCATCATTTAATACAGTAAATTCACTAGTGTTGATCCTGGACCATCTTTATCATTTAATACAGTAAATTCACTAGTGTTGATCCTGGACCATCATCATCATCATTTAATACAGTAAATTCACTAGTGTTGATCCTGGACCATCATCATCATTTAATACAGTAAATTCACTAGTGTTGATCCTGGACCATCATCATCATCATTTAATACAGTAAATTCACTAGTGTTGATCCTGGACCATCATCATCATTTAATACAGTAAATTCACTAGTGTTGATCCTGGACCATCATCATCATTTAATACAGTAAATTCACTAGTGTTGATCCCGGACCATCATCTTCATTTAATACAGTAAATTCACTAGTGTTGATCCTGGACCATCATCATCATCTTCATCATTTATTACAGTAAATTCACTAGTGTTGATCCTGGACCATCATCTTCATTTAATACAGTAAATTCACTAGTGTTGATCCTGGACCATCATCATCATTTAATACAGTAAATTCACTAGTGTTGATCCTGGACCATCTTCATCATTTTAATACAGTAAATTCACTAGTGTTGATCCTGGACCATCATCATCATTTAATACAGTAAATTCACTAGTGTTGACCCTGGACCATCTTCATCATTTAATACAGTAAATTCACTAGTGTTGATCCTGGACCATCATCATCATTTAATACAGTAAATTCACTAGTGTTGATCCTGGACCATCATCATCATTTAATACAGTAAATTCACTAGTGTTGATCCTGGACCATCATCTTCATTTAATACAGTAAATTCACTAGTGTTGATCCTGGACCATCATCATCATTTAATACAGTAAATTCACTAGTGTTGATCCTGGACCATCTTCATCATTTTAATACAGTAAATTCACTAGTGTTGATCTTGGACCATCTTCATCATTTTAATACAGTAAATTCACTAGTGTTGATCCTGGACCATCATCATCATTTAATACAGTAAATTCACTAGTGTTGATCCTGGACCATCTTCATCATTTTAATACAGTAAATTCACTAGTGTTGATCTTGGACCATCTTCATCATTTTAATACAGTAAATTCACTAGTGTTGATCCTGGACCATCTTCATCATTTTAATACAGTAAATTCACTAGTGTTGATCTTGGACCATCTTCATCATTTTAATACAGTAAATTCACTAGTGTTGATCCTGGACCATCATCATCATTTAATACAGTAAATTCACTAGTGTTGATCCTGGACCATCTTCATCATTTTAATACAGTAAATTCACTAGTGTTGATCTTGGACCATCTTCATCATTTTAATACAGTAAATTCACTAGTGTTGATCCTGGACCATCATCATCATTTAATACAGTAAATTCACTAGTGTTGATCCTGGACCATCATCATCATTTATTACAGTAAATTCACTAGTGTTGTTCCTGGACCATCATCATCATTTAATACAGTAAATTCACTAGTGTTGTTCCTGGACCATCTTCATCATTTTAATACAGTAAATTCACTAGTGTTGATCCTGGACCATCATCATCATTTATTACAGTAAATTCACTAGTGTTGATCCTGGACCATCTTCTTAATTTAATACAGTAAATTCACTAGTGTTGATCCTGGACCATCATCATCATTTAATACAGTAAATTCACTAGTGTTGATCCTGGACCATCATCATCATTTAATACAGTAAGTTCACTAGTGTTGATCCTGGACCATCATCTTCATCATTTAATACAGTAAATTCACTATTGTTGATCCTGGACCATCATCATCATGTAATACAGTAAATTCACTAGTGTTGATCCTGGACCATCATCTTCATCATTTAATACAGTAAATTCACTATTGTTGATCCTGGACCATCATCATCATTTAATACAGTAAACTCACTAGTGTTGATCCTGGACCATCATCATCATCATTTAATACAGTAAATTCACTAGTGTTGATCCTGGACCATCATCATCATTTAATACAGTAAATTCACTAGTGTTGATCCTGGACCATCTTCATCATTTTAATACAGTAAATTCACTAGTGTTGATCCTGGACCATCATCATTTAATACAGTAAATTCACTAGTGTTGATCCTGGACCATCATCATCATCATCATCATTTAATACAGTAAATTCACTATTGTTGATCCTGGACCAACTTCATCATTTTAATACAGTAAATTCACTAGTGTTGATCCTGGACCATCATCATCATTTAATACAGTAAATTCACTAGTGTTGATCCTGGACCATCTTCATCATTTAATACAGTAAATTCACTAGTGTTGATCCTGGACCATCTTCATCATTTTAATACAGTAAATTCACTAGTGTTGATCCTGGACCATCTTCATCATTTTAATACAGTAAATTCACTAGTGTTGATCCTGGACCATCATCATCATTTAATACAGTAAATTCACTAGTGTTGATCCTGGACCATCATCATCATTTAATACAGTAAATTCACTAGTGTTGATCCTGGACCATCATCATCATTTAATACAGTAAATTCACTAGTGTTGATCCTGGACCATCATCGTCATCTAATACAGTAAATTCACTAGTTTTGATCCTGGACCATCTTCTTAATTTAATACAGTAAATTCACTAGTGTTGATCCTGGACCATCTTCATCATTTTAATACAGTAAATTCACTAGTGTTGATCCTGGACCATCATCATCATCATTTAATACAGTAAATTCACTAGTGTTGATCCTGGACCATCATCATCATTTAATACAGTAAATTCACTAGTGTTGATCCTGGACCATCATCATCATTTAATACAGTAAATTCACTAGTTTTGATCCCGGACCATCTTCATCATTTAATACAGTAAATTTACTAGTGTTGATCCTGGACCATCATCATCATTTAATACAGTAAATTCACTAGTGTTGATCCTGGACCATCTTCATCATTTTAATACAGTAAATTCACTAGTGTTGATCCTGGACCATCATCATCATTTAATACAGTAAATTCACTAGTGTTGATCCTGGACCATCATCATCATTTAATACAGTAAATTCACTAGTGTTGATCCTGGACCATCATCGTCATCTAATACAGTAAATTCACTAGTTTTGATCCTGGACCATCTTCTTAATTTAATACAGTAAATTCACTAGTGTTGATCCTGGACCATCTTCATCATTTAATACAGTAAATTCACTAGTGTTGATCCTGGACCATCATCATCATCATTTAATACAGTAAATTCACTAGTGTTGATCCTGGACCATCATCATCATTTAATACAGTAAATTCACTAGTGTTGATCCTGGACCATCATCATCATTTAATACAGTAAATTCACTAGTGTTGATCCCGGACCATCTTCATCATTTAATACAGTAAATTTACTAGTGTTGATCCTGGACCATCATCATCATTTAATACAGTAAATTCACTAGTGTTGATCCTGGACCATCATCTTCATTTAATACAGTAAATTCACTAGTGTTGATCCTGGACCATCATCATCATTTAATACAGTAAATTCACTAGTGTTGATCCTGGACCATCTTCATCATTTTAATACAGTAAATTCACTAGTGTTGATCCTGGACCATCATCATCATTTAATACAGTAAATTCACTAGTGTTGACCCTGGACCATCTTCATCATTTAATACAGTAAATTCACTAGTGTTGATCCTGGACCATCATCATCATTTAATACAGTAAATTCACTAGTGTTGATCCTGGACCATATTCATCTTTTAATACAGTAAATTCACTAGTGTTGATCCTGGACCATCATCATCATTTAATACAGTAAATTCACTAGTGTTGATCCTGGACCATCATCATCATTTAATACAGTAAATTCACTAGTGTTGATCCTGGACCATCATCTTCATTTAATACAGTAAATTCACTAGTGTTGATCCTGGACCATCATCATCATTTAATATAGTAAATTCACTAGTGTTGATCCTGGACCATCATCATCATTTAATACAGTAAATTCACTAGTGTTGATCCTGGACCATCATCTTCATTTAATACAGTAAATTCACTAGTGTTGATCCTGGACCATCATCATCATTTAATACAGTAAATTCACTAGTGTTGATCCTGGACCATCTTCATCATTTTAATACAGTAAATTCACTAGTGTTGATCCTGGACCATCTTCATCATTTTAATACAGTAAATTCACTAGTGTTGATCCTGGACCATCATCATCATTTAATACAGTAAATTCACTATTGTTGATCCTGGACCATCATCATCATTTAATACAGTAAATTCACTATTGTTGATCCTGGACCATCATCATCATTTAATACAGTAAATTCACTAGTGTTGATCCTGGACCATCTTCATAATTTTAATACAGTAAATTCACTAGTGTTGATCCTGGACCATCATCATCATTTAATACAGTAAATTCACTAGTGTTGATCCCGGACCATCTTCATCATTTAATACAGTAAATTCACTAGTGTTGATCCTGGACCATCATCATCATTTAATACAGTAAATTCACTAGTGTTGATCCTGGACCATCATCTTCATTTAATACAGTAAATTCACTAGTGTTGATCCTGGACCATCATCATCATTTAATACAGTAAATTCACTAGTGTTGATCCTGGACCATCATCATCATTTAATATAGTAAATTCACTAGTGTTGATCCTGGACCATCTTCATCATCTTCATCATTTATTACAGTAAATTCACTAGTGTTGATCCTGGACCATCATCTTCATTTAATACAGTAAATTCACTAGTGTTGATCCTGGACCATCATCATCATTTAATATAGTAAATTCACTAGTGTTGATCCTGGACCATCTTCATCATTTTAATACAGTAAATTCAATAGTGTTGATCCTGGACCATCATCATCATTTATTACAGTAAATTCACTAGTGTTGATCCTGGACCATCATCATCATTTAATACAGTAAATTCACTAGTGTTGACCCTGGACCATCTTCATCATTTAATACAGTAAATTCACTAGTGTTGATCCTGGACCATCATCATCATTTAATACAGTAAATTCACTAGTGTTGATCCTGGACCATATTCATCATTTAATACAGTAAATTCACTAGTGTTGATCCTGGACCATCATCATCATTTAATACAGTAAATTCACTAGTGTTGATCCTGGACCATCATCATCATTTAATACAGTAAATTCACTAGTGTTGATCCTGGACCATCATCATCATTTAATACAGTGAATTCACTAGTGTTGATACTGGACCATCATCATCATTTAATATGGTAAATTCACTAGTGTTGATCCTGGACCATCATCATCATTTAATATAGTAAATTCACTAGTGTTGATCCTGGACCATCATCATCATTTAATACAGTAAATTCACTAGTGTTGATCCTGGACCATCTTCATCATTTTAATACAGTAAATTCACTAGTGTTGATCCTGGACCATCATCATCATTTAATACAGTAAATTCACTAGTGTTGATCCTGGACCATCTTCATCATTTTAATACAGTAAATTCACTAGTGTTGATCCTGGACCATCATCATCATTTAATACAGTAAATTCACTAGTGTTGATCCTGGACCATCTTCATCATTTTAATACAGTAAATTCACTAGTGTTGATCCTGGACCATCATCATCATTTAACACAGTAAATTCACTAGTGTTGATCGTCGACCATCATCTTCATCATTTAATACAGTAAATTCACTATTGTTGATCCTGGACCATCTTCATCATTTAATACAGTAAATTCACTAGTGTTGATCCTGGACCATCATCATCATTTAATACAGTAAATTCACTATTGTTGATCCTGGACCATCATCATCATTTAATATAGTAAATTCACTAGTGTTGATCCTGGACCATCATCATCATTTAATACAGTAAATTCACTATTGTTGATCCTGGACCATCTTCATCATTTTAATACAGTAAATTCACTAGTGTTGATCCTGGACCATCATCATCATCATTTAATATAGTAAATTCACTAGTGTTGATCCTGGACCATCATCATCATTTAATATAGTAAATTCACTAGTGTTGATCCTGGACCATCATCATCATTTAATATAGTAAATTCACTAGTGTTGATCCTGGACCATCTTCATCATTTTAATACAGTAAATTCACTAGTGTTGATCCTGGACCATCATCATCATTTAATACAGTAAATTCACTAGTGTTGATCCTGGACCATCTTCAACATTTAATACAGTAAATTCACGAGTGTTGATCCTGGACCATCTTCATCATTTAATACAGTAAATTCACTAGTGTTGATCCTGGACCATCATCATTTAAACAGTAAATTCACTAGTGTTGATCCTGGACCATCATCATCATTTAATACAGTAAATTCACTAGTGTTGATCCTGGACCATCATCATCATTTAATACAGTAAATTCACTAGTGTTGATCCTGGGCCATCTTCATCATTTTAATACAGTAAATTCACTAGTGTTGATCCTGGACCATCATCATCATTTAATACAATAAATTCACTAGTGTTGATCCTGGACCATCATCAGCATTTAATACAGTAAATTCACTAGTGTTGATCCTGGACCATCATCATCATTTAATACAATAAATTCACTATTGTTGATCCTGGACCATCTTCATCATTTAATACAGTAAATTCACTAGTGTTGATCCTGGACCATCATCATCATTTAATACAGTAAATTCACTATTGTTGATCCTGGACCATCATCATCATGTAATACAGTAAATTCACTAGTGTTGATCCTGGACCATCTTCATCATTTAATACAGTAAATTCACTAGTGTTGATCCTGGACCATCATCTTCATCATTTAATACAGTAAATTCACTAGTGTTGATCCTGGACCATCTTCATCATTTAATACAGTAAATTCACTAGTGTTGATCCTGGACCATCATCATCATTTAATACAGTAAATTCACTAGTGTTGATCCTGGACCATCATCATCATTTAATACAGTAAATTCACTAGTGTTGATCCTGGACCATCATCTTCATTTAATACAGTAAATTCACTAGTGTTGATCCTGGACCATCATCATCATCTTCATCATTTATTACAGTAAATTCACTAGTGTTGATCCTGGACCATCATCTTCATTTAATACAGTAAATTCACTAGTGTTGATCCTGGACCATCATCATCATTTAATACAGTAAATTCACTAGTGTTGATCCTGGACCATCTTCATCATTTTAATACAGTAAATTCACTAGTGTTGATCCTGGACCATCATCATCATTTAATACAGTAAATTCACTAGTGTTGACCCTGGACCATCTTCATCATTTAATACAGTAAATTCACTAGTGTTGATCCTGGACCATCATCATCATCTTCATCATTTATTACAGTAAATTCACTAGTGTTGATCCTGGACCATCATCTTCATTTAATACAGTAAATTCACTAGTGTTGATCCTGGACCATCATCATCATTTAATACAGTAAATTCACTAGTGTTGATCCTGGACCATATTCATCTTTTAATACAGTAAATTCACTAGTGTTGATCCTGGACCATCATCATCATTTAATACAGTAAATTCACTAGTGTTGATCCTGGACCATCATCATCATTTAATACAGTAAATTCACTAGTGTTGATCCTGGACCATCATCTTCATTTAATACAGTAAATTCACTAGTGTTGATCCTGGACCATCATCATCATTTAATATAGTAAATTCACTAGTGTTGATCCTGGACCATCATCATCATTTAATACAGTAAATTCACTAGTGTTGATCCTGGACCATCATCTTCATTTAATACAGTAAATTCACTAGTGTTGATCCTGGACCATCATCATCATTTAATACAGTAAATTCACTAGTGTTGATCCTGGACCATCTTCATCATTTTAATACAGTAAATTCACTAGTGTTGATCCTGGACCATCTTCATCATTTTAATACAGTAAATTCACTAGTGTTGATCCTGGACCATCATCATCATTTAATACAGTAAATTCACTAGTGTTGATCCTGGACCATCTTCATCATTTTAATACAGTAAATTCACTAGTGTTGTTCCTGGACCATCATCATCATTTAATACAGTAAATTCACTAGTGTTGATCCTGGACCATCATCATCATTTAATACAGTAAATTCACTAGTGTTGATCCTGGACCATCATCTTCATCATTTAATACAGTAAATTCACTATTGTTGATCCTGGACCATCATCATCATTTAATACAGTAAAATCACTAGTGTTGATCCTGGACCATCATCATCATTTAATACAGTAAGTTCACTAGTGTTGATCCTGGACCATCATCTTCATCATTTAATACAGTAAATTCACTATTGTTGATCCTGGACCATCATCATCATGTAATACAGTAAATTCACTAGTGTTGATCCTGGACCATCATCTTCATCATTTATTACAGTAAATTCACTATTGTTGATCCTGGACCATCATCATCATTTAATACAGTAAACTCACTAGTGTTGATCCTGGACCATCATCATCATCATTTAATACAGTAAATTCACTAGTGTTGATCCTGGACCATCATCATCATTTAATACAGTAAATTCACTAGTGTTGATCCTGGACCATCTTCATCATTTTAATACAGTAAATTCACTAGTGTTGATCCTGGACCATCATCATTTAATACAGTAAATTCACTAGTGTTGATCCTGGACCATCATCATCATCATCATCATTTAATACAGTAAATTCACTATTGTTGATCCTGGACCATCTTCATCATTTTAATACAGTAAATTCACTAGTGTTGATCCTGGACCATCTTCATCATTTAATACAGTAAATTCACTATTGTTGATCCTGGACCATCTTCATCATTTTAATACAGTAAATTCACTAGTGTTGATCCTGGACCATCATCATCATTTAATACAGTAAATTCACTAGTGTTGATCCTGGACCATCATCATCATTTAATACAGTAAATTCACTAGTGTTGATCCTGGACCATCTTTATCATTTAATACAGTAAATTCACTAGTGTTGATCCTGGACCATCTTCTTAATTTAATACAGTAAATTCACTAGTGTTGATCCTGGACCATCTTCATCATTTAATACAGTAAATTCACTAGTGTTGATCCTGGACCATCATCATCATCATTTAATACAGTAAATTCACTAGTGTTGATCCTGGACCATCATCATCATTTAATACAGTAAATTCACTAGTGTTGATCCTGGACCATCATCATCATTTAATACAGTAAATTCACTAGTGTTGATCCCGGACCATCTTCATCATTTAATACAGTAAATTCACTAGTGTTGATCCTGGACCATCATCTTCATTTAATACAGTAAATTCACTAGTGTTGATCCTGGACCATCATCATCATCTTCATCATTTATTACAGTAAATTCACTAGTGTTGATCCTGGACCATCATCTTCATTTAATACAGTAAATTCACTAGTGTTGATCCTGGACCATCTTCATCATTTAATACAGTAAATTCACTAGTGTTGATCCTGGACCATCTTCATCATTTAATACAGTAAATTCACTAGTGTTGATCCTGGACCATCATCATCATTTAATACAGTAAATTCACTAGTGTTGATCCTGGACCATCATCATCATTTTAATACAGTAAATTCACTAGTGTTGATCCTGGACCATCATCATCATTTAATACAGTAAATTCACTAGTGTTGATCCTGGACCATCATCATCATTTAATACAGTAAATTCACTAGTGTTGATCCTGGACCATATTCATCTTTTAATACAGTAAATTCACTAGTGTTGATCCTGGACCATCATCATCATTTAATACAGTAAATTCACTAGTGTTGATCCTGGACCATCATCATCATTTAATACAGTAAATTCACTAGTGTTGATCCTGGACCATCATCTTCATTTAATACAGTAAATTCACTAGTGTTGATCCTGGACCATCATCATCATTTAATACAGTAAATTCACTAGTGTTGATCCTGGACCATCTTCATAATTTTAATACAGTAAATTCACTAGTGTTGATCCTGGACCATCATCATCATTTAATACAGTAAATTCACTAGTGTTGATCCTGGACCATCATCATCATTTAATACAGTAAATTCACTAGTGTTGATCCTGGACCATCTTCATAATTTTAATACAGTAAATTCACTAGTGTTGATCCCGGACCATCTTCATCATTTAATACAGTAAATTCACTAGTGTTGATCCTGGACCATCATCATCATTTAATACAGTAAATTCACTAGTGTTGATCCTGGACCATCATCTTCATTTAATACAGTAAATTCACTAGTGTTGATCCTGGACCATCATCATCATCTTCATCATTTATTACAGTAAATTCACTAGTGTTGATCCTGGACCATCATCTTCATTTAATACAGTAAATTCACTAGTGTTGATCCTGGACCATCATCATCATTTAATACAGTAAATTCACTAGTGTTGATCCTGGACCATCTTCATCATTTTAATACAGTAAATTCAATAGTGTTGATCCTGGACCATCATCATCATTTATTACAGTAAATTCACTAGTGTTGATCCTGGACCATCATCATCATTTAATACAGTAAATTCACTAGTGTTGACCCTGGACCATCTTCATCATTTAATACAGTAAATTCACTAGTGTTGATCCTGGACCATCATCATCATTTAATACAGTAAATTCACTAGTGTTGATCCTGGACCATCATCATCATTTAATACAGTAAATTCACTAGTGTTGATCCTGGACCATATTCATCATTTAATACAGTAAATTCACTAGTGTTGATCCTGGACCATCATCATCATTTAATACAGTAAATTCACTAGTGTTGATCCTGGACCATCATCATCATTTAATATGGTAAATTCACTAGTGTTGATCCTGGACCATCATCATCATTTAATACAGTAAATTCACTATTGTTGATCCTGGACCATCTTCATCATTTTAATACAGTAAATTCACTAGTGTTGATCCTGGACCATCATCATCATCTTCATCATTTATTACAGTAAATTCACTAGTGTTGATCCTGGACCATCATCTTAATTTAATACAGTAAATTCACTAGTGTTGATCCTGGACCATCTTCATCATTTTAATACAGTAAATTCACTAGTGTTGATCCTGGACCATCATCATCATTTAATACAGTAAATTCACTAGTGTTGATCCTGGACCATCTTCATCATTTTAATACAGTAAATTCACTAGTGTTGATCCTGGACCATCATCATCATTTAATACAGTAAATTCACTAGTGTTGATCCTGGACCATCTTCATCATTTTAATACAGTAAATTCACTAGTGTTGATCCTGGACCATCATCATCATTTATTACAGTAAATTCACTAGTGTTGATCCTGGACCATCATCATCATTTAATACAGTAAAATCACTAGTGTTGACCCTGGACCATCTTCATCATTTAATACAGTAAATTCACTAGTGTTGATCCTGGACCATCATCATCATTTAACACAGTAAATTCACTAGTGTTGATCGTCGACCATCATCTTCATCATTTAATACAGTAAATTCACTATTGTTGATCCTGGACCATCTTCATCATTTAATACAGTAAATTCACTAGTGTTGATCCTGGACCATCATCATCATTTAATACAGTAAATTCACTATTGTTGATCCTGGACCATCATCATCATTTAATATAGTAAATTCACTAGTGTTGATCCTGGACCATCATCATCATTTAATACAGTAAATTCACTATTGTTGATCCTGGACCATCTTCATCATTTTAATACAGTAAATTCACTAGTGTTGATCCTGGACCATCATCATCATTTAATATAGTAAATTCACTAGTGTTGATCCTGGACCATCATCATCATTTAATATAGTAAATTCACTAGTGTTGATCCTGGACCATCATCTTCAACATTTAATACAGTAAATTCACGAGTGTTGATCCTGGACCATCTTCATCATTTAATACAGTAAATTCACTAGTGTTGATCCTGGACCATCATCATTTAAACAGTAAATTCACTAGTGTTGATCCTGGACCATCATCATCATTTAATACAGTAAATTCACTAGTGTTGATCCTGGACCATCATCATCATTTAATACAGTAAATTCACTATTGTTGATCCTGGACCATCATCATCATTTAATACAGTAAATTCACTAGTGTTGATCCTGGACCATCATCATCATTTAATACAGTAAATTCACTATTGTTGATCCTGGACCATCATCATCATTTAATACAGTAAATTCACTAGTGTTGATCCTGGACCATCATCATCATTTAATACAGTAAATTCACTAGTGTTGATCCTGGGCCATCTTCATCATTTTAATACAGTAAATTCACTAGTGTTGATCCTGGACCATCATCATCATTTAATACAATAAATTCACTAGTGTTGATCCTGGACCATCATCAGCATTTAATACAGTAAATTCACTAGTGTTGATCCTGGACCATCATCATCATTTAATACAATAAATTCACTAGTGTTGATCCTGGACCATCTTCATCATTTAATACAGTAAATTCACTAGTGTTGATCCTGGACCATCATCATCATTTAATACAGTAAATTCACTATTGTTGATCCTGGACCATCATCATCATGTAATACAGTAAATTCACTAGTGTTGATCCTGGACCATCTTCATCATTTAATACAGTAAATTCACTAGTGTTGATCCTGGACCATCATCTTCATCATTTAATACAGTAAATTCACTAGTGTTAATCCTGGACCATCTTCATCATTTAATACAGTAAATTCACTAGTGTTGATCCTGGACCATCATCTTCATCATTTAATACATTAAATTCACTAGTGTTGATCCTGGACCATCATCATCATTTAATACAGTAAATTCACTAGTGTTGATCCTGGACCATCATCATCATTTTAATACAGTAAATTCACTAGTGTTGATCCTGGACCATCATCTTCATCATTTAATACAGTAAATTCACTAGTGTTGATCCTGGACCATCATCATCATTTAATACAGTAAATTCACTATTGTTGATCCTGGACCATCATCATCATTTAATACAGTAAATTCACTAGTGTTGATCCTGGACCATCATCATCATTTAATACAGTAAACTCACTAGTGTTGATCCTGGACCATCATCATCATTTAATACAGTAAATTCACTAGTGTTGATCCTGGACCATCATCATCATTTAATACAGTAAATTCACTAGTGTTGATCCTGGACCATCATCATCATCAATTAATATAGTAAATTCACTAGTGTTGATCCTGGACCATCATCATCATTTAATACAGTAAATTCACTAGTGTTGATCCTGGACCATCATCAGCATTTAATACAGTAAATTCACTAGTGTTGATCCTGGACCATCATCATCATTTAATACAGTAAATTCACTATTGTTGATCCTGGACCATCATCATCATGTAATACAGTAAATTCACTATTGTTGATCCTGGACCATCATCATCATTTAATACAGTAAATTCACTATTGTTGATCCTGGACCATCATCATCATTTAATACAGTAAATTTACTAGTGTTGATCCTGGACCATCATCATCATTTAATACAGTAAACTCACTAGTGTTGATCCTGGACCATCATCATCATTTAATACAGTAAATTCACTAGTGTTGATCCTGGACCATCGTCATCATTTAATACAGTAAATTCACTATTGTTGATCCTGGACCATCATCATCATTTAATACAGTAAATTCACTAGTGTTGATCCTGGACCATCATCATCATCAATTAATATAGTAAATTCACTAGTGTTGATCCTGGACCATCATCATCATTTAATACAGTAAATTCACTAGTGTTGATCCTGGACCATCATCATCATTTAATACAGTAAATTCACTAGTGTTGATCCTGGACCATCATCATCATTTAATACAGTAAATTCACTAGTGTTGATCCTGGACCATCATCATCATCAATTAATATAGTAAATTCACTAGTGTTGATCCTGGACCATCATCAGCATTTAATACAGTAAATTCACTAGTGTTGATCCTGGACCATCTTCATCATTTAATACAGTAAATTCACTAGTGTTGATCCTGGACCATCTTCATCATTTAATACAGTAAATTCACTAGTGTTGATCCTGGACCATCTTCATCATTTAATACAGTAAATTCACTAGTGTTGATCCTGGACCATCATCATCATTTAATACAGTAAATTCACTAGTGTTGATCCTGGACCATCATCATCATTTTAATACAGTAAATTCACTAGTGTTGATCCTGGACCATCATCATCATTTAATACAGTAAATTCACTAGTGTTGATCCTGGACCATCATCATCATTTAATACAGTAAATTCACTAGTGTTGATCCTGGACCATCATCTTCATTTAATACAGTAAATTCACTAGTGTTGATCCTGGACCATCATCATCATTTAATACAGTAAATTCACTAGTGTTGATCCTGGACCATCTTCATAATTTTAATACAGTAAATTCACTAGTGTTGATCCTGGACCATCATCATCATTTAATACAGTAAATTCACTAGTGTTGATCCTGGACCATCATCATCATTTAATACAGTAAATTCACTAGTGTTGATCCTGGACCATCTTCATAATTTTAATACAGTAAATTCACTAGTGTTGATCCCGGACCATCTTCATCATTTAATACAGTAAATTCACTAGTGTTGATCCTGGACCATCATCATCATTTAATACAGTAAATTCACTAGTGTTGATCCTGGACCATCATCTTCATTTAATACAGTAAATTCACTAGTGTTGATCCTGGACCATCATCATCATTTAATACAGTAAATTCACTAGTGTTGATCCTGGACCATCTTCATCATTTTAATACAGTAAATTCAATAGTGTTGATCCTGGACCATCATCATCATTTATTACAGTAAATTCACTAGTGTTGATCCTGGACCATCATCATCATTTAATACAGTAAATTCACTAGTGTTGACCCTGGACCATCTTCATCATTTAATACAGTAAATTCACTAGTGTTGATCCTGGACCATCATCATCATTTAATACAGTAAATTCACTAGTGTTGATCCTGGACCATCATCATCATTTAATACAGTAAATTCACTAGTGTTGATCCTGGACCATATTCATCATTTAATACAGTAAATTCACTAGTGTTGATCCTGGACCATCATCATCATTTAATACAGTAAATTCACTAGTGTTGATCCTGGACCATCATCATCATTTAATATGGTAAATTCACTAGTGTTGATCCTGGACCATCATCATCATTTAATACAGTAAATTCACTATTGTTGATCCTGGACCATCTTCATCATTTTAATACAGTAAATTCACTAGTGTTGATCCTGGACCATCATCATCATCTTCATCATTTATTACAGTAAATTCACTAGTGTTGATCCTGGACCATCATCTTAATTTAATACAGTAAATTCACTAGTGTTGATCCTGGACCATCTTCATCATTTTAATACAGTAAATTCACTAGTGTTGATCCTGGACCATCATCATCATTTAATACAGTAAATTCACTAGTGTTGATCCTGGACCATCTTCATCATTTTAATACAGTAAATTCACTAGTGTTGATCCTGGACCATCATCATCATTTAATACAGTAAATTCACTAGTGTTGATCCTGGACCATCTTCATCATTTTAATACAGTAAATTCACTAGTGTTGATCCTGGACCATCATCATCATTTATTACAGTAAATTCACTAGTGTTGATCCTGGACCATCATCATCATTTAATACAGTAAATTCACTAGTGTTGACCCTGGACCATCTTCATCATTTAATACAGTAAATTCACTAGTGTTGATCCTGGACCATCATCATCATTTAATACAGTAAATTCACTATTGTTGATCCTGGACCATCTTCATCATTTAATACAGTAAATTCACTAGTGTTGATCCTGGACCATCATCATCATTTAATACAGTAAATTCACTATTGTTGATCCTGGACCATCATCATCATTTAATATAGTAAATTCACTAGTGTTGATCCTGGACCATCATCATCATTTAATACAGTAAATTCACTATTGTTGATCCTGGACCATCTTCATCATTTTAATACAGTAAATTCACTAGTGTTGATCCTGGACCATCATCATCATTTAATATAGTAAATTCACTAGTGTTGATCCTGGACCATCATCTTCAACATTTAATACAGTAAATTCACGAGTGTTGATCCTGGACCATCTTCATCATTTAATACAGTAAATTCACTAGTGTTGATCCTGGACCATCATCATTTAAACAGTAAATTCACTAGTGTTGATCCTGGACCATCATCATCATTTAATACAGTAAATTCACTAGTGTTGATCCTGGACCATCATCATCATTTAATACAGTAAATTCACTATTGTTGATCCTGGACCATCATCATCATTTAATACAGTAAATTCACTAGTGTTGATCCTGGACCATCATCATCATTTAATACAGTAAATTCACTAGTGTTGATCCTGGGCCATCTTCATCATTTTAATACAGTAAATTCACTAGTGTTGATCCTGGACCATCATCATCATTTAATACAATAAATTCACTAGTGTTGATCCTGGACCATCATCAGCATTTAATACAGTAAATTCACTAGTGTTGATCCTGGACCATCTTCATCATTTAATACAGTAAATTCACTAGTGTTGATCCTGGACCATCATCATCATTTAATACAGTAAATTCACTAGTGTTGATCCTGGACCATCATCATCATTTAATACAGTAAATTCACTAGTGTTGATCCTGGACCATCATCTTCATCATTTAATACAGTAAATTCACTAGTGTTAATCCTGGACCATCTTCATCATTTAATACAGTAAATTCACTAGTGTTGATCCTGGACCATCATCTTCATCATTTAATACATTAAATTCACTAGTGTTGATCCTGGACCATCTTCATCATTTAATACAGTAAATTCACTAGTGTTGATCCTGGACCATCATCATCATTTAATACAGTAAATTCACTAGTGTTGATCCTGGACCATCATCATCATTTTAATACAGTAAATTCACTAGTGTTGATCCTGGACCATCATCTTCATCATTTAATACAGTAAATTCACTAGTGTTGATCCTGGACCATCATCATCATTTAATACAGTAAATTCACTAGTGTTGATCCTGGACCATCATCATCATTTAATACAGTAAACTCACTAGTGTTGATCCTGGACCATCATAATCATTTAATACAGTAAATTCACTAGTGTTGATCCTGGACCATCATCATCATTTAATACAGTAAATTCACTAGTGTTGATCCTGGACCATCATCATCATCAATTAATATAGTAAATTCACTAGTGTTGATCCTGGACCATCATCATCATTTAATACAGTAAATTCACTAGTGTTGATCCTGGACCATCATCAGCATTTAATACAGTAAATTCACTAGTGTTGATCCTGGACCATCATCATCATTTAATACAGTAAATTCACTAGTGTTGATCCTGGACCATCATCATCATCAATTAATATAGTAAATTCACTAGTGTTGATCCTGGACCATCATCATCATTTAATACAGTAAATTCACTAGTGTTGATCCTGGACCATCATCAGCATTTAATACAGTAAATTCACTAGTGTTGATCCTGGACCATCATCATCATTTAATACAGTAAATTCACTATTGTTGATCCTGGACCATCATCATCATGTAATACAGTAAATTCACTATTGTTGATCCTGGACCATCATCATCATTTAATACAGTAAATTCACTATTGTTGATCCTGGACCATCATCATCATTTAATACAGTAAATTTACTAGTGTTGATCCTGGACCATCATCATCATTTAATACAGTAAACTCACTAGTGTTGATCCTGGACCATCATCATCATTTAATACAGTAAATTCACTAGTGTTGATCCTGGACCATCGTCATCATTTAATACAGTAAATTCACTATTGTTGATCCTGGACCATCATCATCATTTAATACAGTAAATTCACTAGTGTTGATCCTGGACCATCATCATCATCAATTAATATAGTAAATTCACTAGTGTTGATCCTGGACCATCATCATCATTTAATACAGTAAATTCACTAGTGTTGATCCTGGACCATCATCATCATTTAATACAGTAAATTCACTAGTGTTGATCCTGGACCATCATCATCATTTAATACAGTAAATTCACTAGTGTTGATCCTGGACCATCTTCATCATTTTAATACAGTAAATTCAATAGTGTTGATCCTGGACCATCATCATCATTTAATACAGTAAATTCACTAGTGTTGACCCTGGACCATCTTCATCATTTAATACAGTAAATTCACTAGTGTTGATCCTGGACCATCATCATCATTTAATACAGTAAATTCACTAGTGTTGATCCTGGACCATCATCATCATTTAATACAGTAAATTCACTAGTGTTGATCCTGGACCATCATCATCATTTAATACAGTAAATTCACTAGTGTTGATCCTGGACCATCATCATCATTTAATACAGTAAATTCACTATTGTTGATCCTGGACCATCATCATCATCTTCATCATTTATTACAGTAAATTCACTAGTGTTGATCCTGGACCATCATCTTAATTTAATACAGTAAATTCACTAGTGTTGATCCTGGACCATCATCATCATTTAATACAGTAAATTCACTAGTGTTGATCCTGGACCATCTTCATCATTTTAATACAGTAAATTCACTAGTGTTGATCGTGGACCATCTTCATCATTTTAATACAGTAAATTCACTAGTGTTGATCCTGGACCATCATCATCATCTTCATCATTTATTACAGTAAATTCACTAGTGTTGATCCTGGACCATCATCTTAATTTAATACAGTAAATTCACTAGTGTTGATCCTGGACCATCATCATCATTTAATACAGTAAATTCACTAGTGTTGATCCTGGACCATCTTCATCATTTTAATACAGTAAATTCACTAGTGTTGATCCTGGACCATCATCATCATTTAATACAGTAAATTCACTAGTGTTGATCGTCGACCATCATCTTCATCATTTAATACAGTAAATTCACTATTGTTGATCCTGGACCATCTTCATCATTTAATACAGTAAATTCACTAGTGTTGATCCTGGACCATCATCATCATTTAATACAGTAAATTCACTATTGTTGATCCTGGACCATCATCATCATTTAATATAGTAAATTCACTAGTGTTGATCCTGGACCATCATCATCATTTAATACAGTAAATTCACTATTGTTGATCCTGGACCATCTTCATCATTTTAATACAGTAAATTCACTAGTGTTGATCCTGGACCATCATCATCATTTAATATAGTAAATTCACTAGTGTTGATCCTGGACCATCATCTTCAACATTTAATACAGTAAATTCACTAGTGTTGATCCTGGACCATCATCATCATTTAATACAGTAAATTCACTATTGTTGATCCTGGACCATCATCATCATTTAATACAGTAAATTCACTAGTGTTGATCCTGGACCATCATCATCATTTAATACAGTAAATTCACTAGTGTTGATCCTGGGCCATCTTCATCATTTTAATACAGTAAATTCACTAGTGTTGATCCTGGACCATCATCATCATTTAATACAATAAATTCACTAGTGTTGATCCTGGACCATCATCAGCATTTAATACAGTAAATTCACTAGTGTTGATCCTGGACCATCATCTTCATCATTTAATACAGTAAATTCACTAGTGTTGATCCTGGACCATCTTCATCATTTAATACAGTAAATTCACTAGTGTTGATCCTGGACCATCATCTTCATCATTTAATACATTAAATTCACTAGTGTTGATCCTGGACCATCATCAGCATTTAATACAGTAAATTCACTAGTGTTGATCCTGGACCATCTTCATCATTTAATACAGTAAATTCACGAGTGTTGATCCTGGACCATCTTCATCATTTAATACAGTAAATTCACTAGTGTTGATCCTGGACCATCTTCATCATTTAATACAGTAAATTCACTAGTGTTGATCCTGGACCATCATCATCATTTAATACAGTAAATTCACTAGTGTTGATCCTGGACCATCATCATCATCATTTAATACAGTAAATTCACTAGTGTTGATCCTGGACCATCATCATCATTTAATACAGTAAATTCACTAGTGTTGATCCTGGACCATCATCTTCATCATTTAATACAGTAAATTCACTAGTGTTGATCCTGGACCATCATCATCATTTAATACAGTAAATTCACTATTGTTGATCCTGGACCATCATCATCATGTAATACAGTAAATTCACTATTGTTGATCCTGGACCATCATCATCATTTAATACAGTAAATTCACTAGTGTTGATCCTGGACCATCATCATCATTTAATACAGTAAACTCACTAGTGTTGATCCTGGACCATCATCATCATTTAATACAGTAAATTCACTAGTGTTGATCCTGGACCATCATCTTCATCATTTAATACAGTAAATTCACTAGTGTTGATCCTGGACCATCATCATCATTTAATACAGTAAATTCACTATTGTTGATCCTGGACCATCATCATCATTTAATACAGTAAATTCACTAGTGTTGATCCTGGACCATCATCATCATTTAATACAGTAAATTCACTAGTGTTGATCCTGGACCATCATCAGCATTTAATACAGTAAATTCACTAGTGTTGATCCTGGACCATCATCATCATTTAATACAGTAAATTCACTATTGTTGATCCTGGACCATCATCATCATGTAATACAGTAAATTCACTATTGTTGATCCTGGACCATCATCATCATTTAATACAGTAAATTCACTAGTGTTGATCCTGGACCATCATCATCATTTAATACAGTAAACTCACTAGTGTTGATCCTGGACCATCATCATCATTTAATACAGTAAATTCACTAGTGTTGATCCTGGACCATCATCATCATTTAATACAGTAAATTCACTATTGTTGATCCTGGACCATCATCATCATGTAATACAGTAAATTCACTATTGTTGATCCTGGACCATCATCATCATTTAATACAGTAAATTCACTAGTGTTGATCCTGGACCATCATCATCATTTAATACAGTAAACTCACTAGTGTTGATCCTGGACCATCATCATCATTTAATACAGTAAATTCACTATTGTTGATCCTGGACCATCATCATCATTTAATACAGTAAATTCACTAGTGTTGATCCTGGACCATCATCATCATCAATTAATATAGTAAATTCACTAGTGTTGATCCTGGACCATCATCATCATTTAATACAGTAAATTCACTAGTGTTGATCCTGGACCATCATCAGCATTTAATACAGTAAATTCACTAGTGTTGATCCTGGACCATCTTCATCATTTAATACAGTAAACTCACTAGTGTTGATCCTGGACCATCATCATCATTTAATACAGTAAATTCACTATTGTTGATCCTGGACCATCATCATCATGTAATACAGTAAATTCACTATTGTTGATCCTGGACCATCATCATCATTTAATACAGTAAATTCACTAGTGTTGATCCTGGACCATCATCATCATTTAATACAGTAAACTCACTAGTGTTGATCCTGGACCATCATCATCATTTAATACAGTAAATTCACTAGTGTTGATCCTGGACCATCATCATCATTTAATACAGTAAATTCACTAGTGTTGATCCTGGACCATCATCATCATTTAATACAGTAAATTCACTAGTGTTGATCCTGGACCATCATCATCATCAATTAATATAGTAAATTCACTAGTGTTGATCCTGGACCATCATCATCATTTAATACAGTAAATTCACTAGTGTTGATCCTGGACCATCATCATCATTTAATACAGTAAATTCACTAGTGTTGATCCTGGACCATCATCATCATCATTTAATACAGTAAATTCACTAGTGTTGATCCTGGACCATCATCATCATTTAATACAGTAAATTCACTAGTGTTGATCCTGGACCATCATCATCATTTAATACAGTAAACTCACTAGTGTTGATCCTGGACCATCATCATCATCATTTAATACAGTAAATTCACTAGTGTTGATCCTGGACCATCATCATCATCATTTAATACAGTAAATTCACTAGTGTTGATCCTGGACCATCATCATCATTTAATACAGTAAATTCACTATTGTTGATCCTGGACCATCATCATCATTTAATACAGTAAATTCACTAGTGTTGATCCTGGACCATCATCATTTAATACAGTAAATTCACTAGTGTTGATCCTGGACCATCTTCATCATTTAATACAGTAAATTCACTAGTGTTGATCCTGGACCATCATCATCATCTTCATCATTTATTACAGTAAATTCACTAGTGTTGATCCTGGACCATCATCATCATCATTTAATACAGTAAATTCACTATTGTTGATCCTGGACCATCTTCATCATTTTAATACAGTAAATTCACTAGTGTTGATCCTGGACCATCATCATCATTTAATATAGTAAATTCACTAGTGTTGATCCTGGACCATCATCATCATTTAATACAGTAAATTCACTAGTGTTGATCCTGGACCATCTTCATCATTTAATACAGTAAATTCACTAGTGTTGATCCTGGACCATCATCATCATTTAATACAGTAAATTCACTAGTGTTGATCCTGAACCATCATCATCATTTAATACAGTAAATTCACTAGTGTTGATCCTGGACCATCATCTTCATCATTTAATACAGTAAATTCACTATTGTTGATCCTGGACCATCTTCATCATTTAATACAGTAAATTCACTAGTGTTGATCCTGGACCATCATCATCATCATTTAATACAGTAAATTCACTAGTGTTGATCCTGGACCATCATCATCATTTAATACAGTAAACTCACTAGTGTTGATCCTGGACCATCATCTTCATCATTTAATACAGTAAATTCACTATTATTGATCCTGGACCATCATCTTCATCATTTAATACAGTAAATTCACTAGTGTTGATCCTGGACCATCATCATCATTTAATACAGTAAATTCACTAGTGTTGATCCTGGACCATCATCATCATTTAATACAGTAAATTCACTAGTGTTGATCCTGGACCATCATCATCATCATTTAATACAGTAAATTCACTAGTGTTGATCCTGGACCATCATCATCATTTAATACAGTAAATTCACTATTGTTGATCCTGGACCATCATCTTCATCCTTTAATACAGTAAATTCACTATTGTTGATCCTGGACCATCATCTTCATCATTTAATACAGTAAATTCACTAGTGTTGATCCTGGACCATCATCTTCATCATTTAATACAGTAAATTCACTAGTGTTGATCCTGGACCATCATCATCATTTAATACAGTAAATTCACTAGTGTTGATCCTGGACCATCATCATCATCATTTAATACAGTAAATTCACTAGTGTTGATCCTGGACCATCATCTTCATCATTTAATACAGTAAATTCACTAGTGTTGATCCTGGACCATCATCATCATTTAATACAGTAAATTCACTAGTGTTGATCCTGGACCATCATCATCATTTAATACAGTAAATTCACTAGTGTTGATCCTGGACCATCATCATCATTTAATACAGTAAATTCACTAGTGTTGATCCTGGACCATCATCATCATTTGATACAGTAAATTCACTAGTGTTGATCCTGGACCATCTTCATCATGTAATACAGTAAATTCACTAGTGTTGATCCTGGACCATCATCATCATTTAATACAGTAAATTCACTATTGTTGATCCTGGACCATCATCTTCATCATTTAATACAGTAAATTCACTATTGTTGATCCTGGACCATCATCATCATCATTTAATACAGTAAATTCACTAGTGTTGATCCTGGACCATCATCATCATCATTTAATACAGTAAATTCACTAGTGTTGATCCTGGACCATCATCTTCATCATTTAATACAGTAAATTCACTATTGTTGATCCTGGACCATCATCATCATGTAATACAGTAAATTCACTAGTGTTGATCCTGGACCATCATCATCATTTAATACAGTAAATTCACTAGTGTTGATCCTGGACCATCATCTTCATCATTTAATACAGTAAATTCACTAGTGTTGATCCTGGACCATCATCTTCATCATTTAATACAGTAAATTCACTAGTGTTGATCCTGGACCATCATCATCATTTAATACAGTAAATTCACTAGTGTTGATCCTGGACCATCATCATCATCATTTAATACAGTAAATTCACTAGTGTTGATCCTGGACCATCATCTTCATCATTTAATACAGTAAATTCACTATTGTTGATCCTGGACCATCATCATCCTTTAATACAGTAAATTCACTAGTGTTGATCCTGGACCATCATCTTCATCATTTAATACAGTAAATTCACTAGTGTTGATCCTGGACCATCATCTTCATCATTTAATACAGTAAATTCACTAGTGTTGATCCTGGACCATCATCATCATTTAATACAGTAAATTCACTAGTGTTGATCCTGGACCATCATCATCATCATTTAATACAGTAAATTCACTAGTGTTGATCCTGGACCATCATCTTCATCATTTAATACAGTAAATTCACTAGTGTTGATCCTGGACCATCATCTTCATCATTTAATACAGTAAATTCACTAGTGTTGATCCTGGACCATCATCATCATTTAATACAGTAAATTCACTAGTGTTGATCCTGGACCATCATCATCATTTGATACAGTAAATTCACTAGTGTTGATCCTGGACCATCATCATCATGTAATAAAGTAAATTCACTAGTGTTGATCCTGGACCATCATCATCATTTAATACAGTAAATTCACTAGTGTTGATCCTGGACCATCTTCATCATGTAATACAGTAAATTCACTAGTGTTGATCCTGGACCATCATCATCATTTAATACAGTAAATTCACTATTGTTGATCCTGGACCATCATCTTCATCATTTAATACAGTAAATTCACTATTGTTGATCCTGGACCATCATCATCATCATTTAATACAGTAAATTCACTAGTGTTGATCCTGGACCATCATCATCATCATTTAATACAGTAAATTCACTAGTGTTGATCCTGGACCATCATCTTCATCATTTAATACAGTAAATTCACTATTGTTGATCCTGGACCATCATCATCATGTAATACAGTAAATTCACTAGTGTTGATCCTGGACCATCATCATCATTTAATACAGTAAATTCACTAGTGTTGATCCTGGACCATCATCATCATCTTCATCATTTAATACAGTAAATTCACTATTGTTGATCCTGGACCATCTTCATCATTTTAATACAGTAAATTCACTAGTGTTGATCCTGGACCATCATCATCATCATTTAATACAGTAAATTCACTAGTGTTGATCCTGGACCATCATCTTCATCATTTAATACAGTAAATTCACTAGTGTTGATCCTGGACCATCATCATCATTTAATACAGTAAATTCACTAGTGTTGATCCTGGACCATCATCATCATTTAATACAGTAAATTCACTAGTGTTGATCCTGGACCATCTTCATCATTTAATACAGTAAATTCACTAGTGTTGATCCTGGACCATAATCATCATTTAATACAGTAAATTCACTAGTGTTGATCCTGGACCATCATCATCATGTAATACAGTAAATTCACTAGTGTTGATCCTGGACCATCATCATCATTTAATACAGTAAATTCACTAGTGTTGATCCTGGATCATCATCATCATTTGATACAGTAAATTCACTAGTGTTGATCCTGGGCCATCTTCATCATGTAATACAGTAAATTCACTAGTGTTGATCCTGGACCATCATCATCATTTAATACAGTAAATTCACTATTGTTGATCCTGGACCATCATCTTCATCATTTAATACAGTAAATTCACTATTGTTGATCCTGGACCATCATCATCATTTAATACAGTAAATTCACTAGTGTTGATCCTGGACCATCATCATCATTTAATACAGTAAATTCACTAGTGTTGATCCTGGACCATCTTCTTAATTTAATACAGTAAATTCACTAGTGTTGATCCTGGACCATCTTCATCATTTAATACAGTAAATTCACTAGTGTTGATCCTGGACCATCATCATCATCATTTAATACAGTAAATTAACTAGTGTTGATCCTGGACCATCATCATCATCATTTAATACAGTAAATTCACTAGTGTTGATCCTGGACCATCATCATCATCATTTAATACAGTAAATTCACTAGTGTTGATCCTGGACCATCATCATCATCATTTAATACAGTAAATTCACTAGTGTTGATCCTGGACCATCATCTTCATTATTTAATACAGTAAATTCACTATTGTTGATCCTGGACCATCATCATCATGTAATACAGTAAATTCACTAGTGTTGATCCTGGACCATCATCATCATTTAAGACAGTAAATTCACTAGTGTTGATCCTGGACCATCATCATCATCTTCATCATTTATTACAGTAAATTCACTAGTGTTGATCCTGGACCATCATCATCATCTTCATCATTTATTACAGTAAATTCACTAGTGTTGATCCTGGACCATCATCATCATTTAATACAGTAAATTCACTAGTGTTGATCCTGGACCATCATCATCATTTAATACAGTAAATTCACTATTGTTGATCCTGGACCATCATCATCATTTAATACAGTAAATTCACTAGTTTTGATCCTGGACCATCTTCATCATTTAATACAGTAAATTCACTAGTGTTGATCCTGGACCATCTTCGTCATTTAATACAGTAAATTCACTAGTGTTGATCCTGGACCATCTTCATCATTTAATACAGTAAATTCACTATTGTTGATCCTGGACCATCTTCATCATTTAATACAGTAAATTCACTAGTGTTGATCCTGGACCATCTTCATCATTTAATACAGTAAATTCACTAGTGTTGATCCTGGACCATCTTCATCATTTAATACAGTAAATTCACTAGTGTTGATCCTGGACCATCATCATCATATAATACAGTAAATTCACTAGTGTTGATCCTGGACCATCATCATCATTTAATACAGTAAATTCACTAGTGTTGATCCTGGACCATCATCATCATTTAATACAGTAAATTCACTAGTGTTGATCCTGGACCATCATCATCATTTAATACAGTAAATTCACTAGTGTTGATCCTGGACCATCATCTTCATCATTTAATACAGTAAATTCACTAGTGTTGATCCTGGACCATCTTCATCATTTATTACAGTAAATTCACTAGTGTTGATCCTTGACCATCATCATCATTTAATACAGTAAATTCACTAGTGTTGATCCTGGACCATTATCTTCATTTAATACAGTAAATTCACTAGTGTTGATCCTGGACCATTATCTTCATTTAATACAGTAAATTCACTAGTGTTGATCCTTGACCATCATCATCATTTAATACAGTAAATTCACTAGTGTTGATCCTGGACCATTATCTTCATTTAATACAGTAAATTCACTAGTGTTTATCCTGGACCATCTTCATTATTTAATACAGTAAATTCACTAGTGTTGATCCTGGACCATCATCATCATTTAATACAGTAAATTCACTAGTGTTGATCCTAGACCATCATCATCATTTAATACAGTAAATTCACTAGTGTTGATCCTGGACCATCTTCATCATTTAATACAGTAAATTCACTAGTGTTGATCCTGGACCATCATCATCATTTAATACAGTAAATTCACAAGTGTTGATCCTGGACCATCATCATCATTTAATACAATAAATTCACTATTGTTGATCCTGGACCATCATCATCATTTAATACAGTAATTTCACTAGTGTTGATCCTGGACCATCATCATCATTTAATACAGTAAATTCACTAGTGTTGATCCTGGACCATCATCATCATTTAATACAGTAAATTCACTAGTGTTGATCCTGGACCATCATCATCATTTAATACAGTAAATTCACTAGTGTTGATCCTGGACCATCATCTTCATCATTTAATACAGTAAATTCACTAGTGTTGATCCTGGACCATCTTCATCATTTATTACAGTAAATTCACTAGTGTTGATCCTGGACCATCATCATCATTTTAATACAGTAAATTCACTAGTGTTGATCCTGGACCATCATCATCATTTAATACAGTAAATTCACTAGTGTTGATCCTGGACCATCATCATCATTTAATACAGTAAATTCACTAGTGTTGATCCTGGACCATCATCATCATTTAATACAGTAAATTCACTAGTGTTGATCCTGGACCATCATCTTCATCATTTAATACAGTAAATTCACTAGTGTTGATCCTGGACCATCATCATCATTTAATACAGTAAATTCACTAGTGTTGATGCTGGACCATCATCTTCATCATTTAATACAGTAAATTCACTAGTGTTGATCCTGGACCATCTTCATCATTTAATACAGTAAATTCACTAGTGTTGATCCTGGACCATCTTCATCATTTAATACAGTAAATTCACTAGGGTTGATCCTGGACCATCATCTTCATCATTTAATACAGTAAATTCACTAGTGTTGATCCTGGACCATCATCAACATTTAATACAGTAAATTCACTAGTGTTGATCCTGGACATCATCATCATATAATACAGTAAATTCACTAGTGTTGATCCTGGACCATCATCTTCATTTAATACAATAAATTCACTAGTGTTGATCCTGGACCATCATCATCATTTATTACAGTAAATTCACTAGTGTTGATCCTGGACCATCTTCATCATTTTAATACAGTAAATTCACTAGTGTTTATCCTGGACCATCATCATCATTTAATACAGTAAATTCACTAGTGTTGATCCTGGACCATCATCATCATTTTAATACAGTAAATTCACTAGTGTTGATCCTGGACCATCATCAACATTTAATACAGTAAATTCACTAGTGTTGATCCTGGACCATCTTCATCATTTAATACAGTAAATTCACTAGTGTTGATCCTGGACCATCATCATCATTTAATACAGTAAATTCACTATTGTTGATCCTGGACCATCTTCATCATTTAATACAGTAAATTCACTAGTGTTGATCCTGGACCATCATCATCATTTAATACAGTAAATTCACTAGTGTTGATTCTGGACCATCTTCATCATTAAATACAGTAAATTCACTAGTGTTATTTCTGGACCATCTTCATCATTTAATACAGTAAATTCACTAGTGTTGATTCTGGACCATCTTCATCATTAAATACAGTAAATTCACTAGTGTTATTTCTGGACCATCTTCATCATTTAATACAGTAAATTCACTAGTGTTGATCCTGGACCATCATCATCATTTAATACAGTAAATTCACTAGTGTTGATCCTGGACCATCTTCATCATTTAATACAGTAAATTCACTAGTGTTGACCCTGGACCATCATCATCATTTAATACAGTAAATTCACTATTGTTGACCCTGGACCATCATCATCATTTAATACAGTAAATTCACTAGTGTTGATCCTGGACCATCATCATCATCATTTAATACAGTAAATTCACTAGTGTTGATCCTGGACCATCTTCATCATTTAATACAGTAAATTCACTATTGTTGATCCTGGACCATCTTCATCATTTAATACAGTAAATTCACTAGTGTTGATCCTGGACCATCATCATCATCATTTAATACAGTAAATTCACTAGTGTTGATCCTGGACCATCATCATCATCATTTAATACAGTAAATTCACTAGTGTTGATCCTGGACCATCATCATCATTTAATACAGTAAATTCACTAGTGTTGATCCTGGACCATCATCATCATGTAATACAGTAAATTCACTAGTGTTAATCCTGGACCATCATCATCATTTAATACAGTAAATTCACTAGTGTTGATCCTGGACCATCATCATCATCTTCATCATTTATTACAGTAAATTCACTAGTGTTGATCCTGGACCATCATCTTCATTTAATACAGTAAATTCACTAGTGTTGATCCTGGACCATCATCATCATCTTCATCATTTATTACAGTAAAATCACTAGTGTTGATCCTGGACCATCATCTTCATCATTTAATACAGTAAATTCACTAGTGTTGATCCTTGACCATCATCATCATTTAATACAGTAAATTCACTAGTGTTGATCCTGGACCATCATCATCATTTAATACAGTAAATTCACTAGTGTTGATCCTGGACCATCTTCATCATTTAATACAGTAAATTCACTAGTGTTGATCCTGGACCATAATCATCATTTAATACAGTAAATTCACTAGTGTTGATCCTGGACCATCATCATCATGTAATAAAGTAAATTCACTAGTGTTGATCCTGGACCATCATCATCATTTGATACAGTAAATTCACTAGTGTTGATCCTGGGCCATCTTCATCATTTGATACAGTAAATTCACTAGTGTTGATCCTGGGCCATCTTCATCATGTAATAAAGTAAATTCACTAGTGTTGATCCTGGACCATCATCATCATTTAATACAGTAAATTCACTATTGTTGATCCTGGACCATCATCTTCATCATTTAATACAGTAAATTCACTATTGTTGATCCTGGACCATCATCATCATTTAATACAGTAAATTCACTAGTGTTGATCCTGGACCATCATCATCATTTAATACAGTAAATTCACTATTGTTGATCCTGGACCATCATCTTCATCATTTAATACAGTAAATTCACTATTGTTGATCCTGGACCATCATCATCATTTAATACAGTAAATTCACTAGTGTTGATCCTGGACCATCTTCTTAATTTAATACAGTAAATTCACTAGTGTTGATCCTGGACCATCTTCATCATTTAATACAGTAAATTCACTAGTGTTGATCCTGGACCATCATCATCATCATTTAATACAGTAAATTAACTAGTGTTGATCCTGGACCATCATCATCATCATTTAATACAGTAAATTCACTAGTGTTGATCCTGGACCATCATCATCATCATTTAATACAGTAAATTCACTAGTGTTGATCCTGGACCATCATCTTCATCATTTAATACAGTAAATTCACTATTGTTGATCCTGGACCATCATCATCATGTAATACAGTAAATTCACTAGTGTTGATCCTGGACCATCATCATCATTTAATACAGTAAATTCACTAGTGTTGATCCTGGACCATCATCATCATCTTCATCATTTATTACAGTAAATTCACTAGTGTTGATCCTGGACCATCATCATCATTTAATACAGTAAATTCACTAGTGTTGATCCTGGACCATCATCATCATTTAATACAGTAAATTCACTATTGTTGATCCTGGACCATCATCATCATTTAATACAGTAAATTCACTAGTTTTGATCCTGGACCATCTTCATCATTTAATACAGTAAATTCACTAGTGTTGATACTGGACCATCTTCATCATTTAATACAGTAAATTCACTAGTGTTGATCCTGGACCATCATCATCATTTAATACAGTAAATTCACTAGTGTTGATCCTGGACCATCATCATCATTTAATACAGTAAATTCACTATTGTTGATCCTGGACCTTCATCATCATTTAATACAGTAAATTCACTAGTGTTGATCCTGGACCATCATCATCATTTAATACAGTAAATTCACTAGTGTTGATCCTGGACCATCATCATCATCTTCATCATTTATTACAGTAAATTCACTAGTGTTGATCCTGGACCATCATCATCATTTAATACAGTAAATTCACTAGTGTTGATCCTGGACCATCATCATCATTTAATACAGTAAATTCACTATTGTTGATCCTGGACCATCATCATCATTTAATACAGTAAATTCACTAGTTTTGATCCTGGACCATCTTCATCATTTAATACAGTAAATTCACTAGTGTTGATCCTGGACCATCATCATCATTTAATACAGTAAATTCACTAGTGTTGATCCTGGACCATCATCATCATTTAATACAGTAAATTCACTAGTGTTGATCCTGGACCATCATCATCATTTAATACAGTAAATTCACTATTGTTGATCCTGGACCATCATCATCATTTTAATACAGATGATGATGGTCCAGGATCAACACTAGTGAATTTACTGTATTAAATGATGATGATGGTCCAGGATCAACACTAGTGAATTTACTGTATTAAATGATGAAGATGGTCCAGGATCAACACTAGTGAATTTACTGTATTAAATGATGATGATGGTCCAGGATCAACACTAGTGAATTTACTGTATTAAATGATGATGATGGTCCAGGATCAACACTAGTGAATTTACTGTATTAAATGATGATGATGGTCCAGGATCAACACTAGTGAATTTACTGTATTAAATGATGATAATGGTCCAGGATCAACACTAGTGAATTTACTGTATTAAATGATGATGATGATGGTCCAGGATCAACACTAGTGAATTTACTGTATTAAATGATGAAGATGATGGTCCAGGATCAACACTAGTGAATTTACTGTATTAAATGATGATGATGGTTCAGGATGAACACTAGTGAATTTACTGTATTAAATGATGAAGATGGTCCAGGATCAACACTAGTGAATTTACTGTATTAAATGATGATGATGGTCCAGGATCAAAACTAGTGAATTTACTGTATTAAATGATGAAGATGGTCCAGGATCAACACTAGTGAATTTACTGTATTAAATGATGATGATGATGGTCCAGGATCAACAATAGTGAATTTACTGTATTAAATGATGATGATGATGGTCCAGGATCAACAATAGTGAATTTACTGTATTAAATGATGAAGATGGTCCAGGATCAACACTAGTGAATTTACTGTATTTAATGATGATGATGATGGTCCAGGATCAACACTAGTGAATTTACTGTATTAAATGATGAAGATGGTCCAGGATCAACACTAGTGAATTTACTGTATTAAATGATGATGATGGTCCAGGATCAACACTAGTGTATTTACTATATTAAAATGATGATGATGGTCCAGGATCAACACTAGTGAAATACAGTAAATTCACTAGTGTTGATTCTGCACCATCTTCATCATTTAATACAGTAAATTCACTATTGTTGATCCTGGACCATCATCATAATTTAATACAGTAAATTCACTAGTGTTGATCCTGGACCATCATCATCATCATTTAATACAGTAAATTCACTATTGTTGATCCTGGACCATCATCATCATTTAATACAGTAAATTCACTAGTGTTGATCCTGGACCATCTTCATCATTTTAATACAGTAAATTCACTAGTGTTGATCCTGGACCATCTTCATCATTTAATACAGTAAATTCACTAGTGTTGATCCTGGACCATCTTCATCATTTAATACAGTAAATTCACTAGTGTTGATCCTGGACCATCATCATCATTTAATACAGTAAATTCACTAGTGTTGATCCTGGACCATCTTCATCATTTAATACAGTAAATTCACTAGTGTTGATCCTGAACCATCATCATCATTTAATACAGTAAATTCACTAGTGTTGATCCTGGACCATCATCTTCATCATTTTAATACAGTAAATTCACTAGTGTTAATCCTGGACCATCATCATCATGTAATACAGTAAATTCACTATTGTTGATCCTGGACCATCATCTTCATTTAATACAGTAAATTCACTAGTGTTGATCCTGGACCATCATCATCATTTAATACAGTAAATTAACTATTGTTGATCCTGGACCATCATCATCATTTAATACAGTAAATTCACTAGTGTTGATCCTTGACCATCATCATCATTTAATACAGTAAATTCACTAGTGTTGATCCTTGACCATCATCATCATTTAATACAGTAAATTCACTAGTGTTGATCCTGGACCATCTTCATCATTTAATACAGTAAATTCACTAGTGTTGATCCTGGACCATCTTCATCATTTAATACAGTAAATTCACTAGTTTTGATCCTGGACCATCTTCATCATTTAATACAGTAAATTCACTAGTGTTGATCCTGGACCATCATCATCATTTAACACAGTAAATTAACTAGTGTTGATCCTGGACCATCATCATCAATTAATACAGTAAATTCACTAGTGTTGATCCTGGACCATCATCATCATTTAATACAGTAAATTCACTAGTGTTGATCCTGGACCATCTTCATCATTTAATACAGTAAATTCACTAGTGTTGATCCTGGACCATCATCATCATTTAATACAGTAAATTCACTAGTGTTGATCCTGGACCATCTTCATCATTTAATACAGTAAATTCACTAGTGTTGATCCTGGACCATCTTCATCATTTAATACAGTAAATTCACTAGTGTTGATCCTGGACCATCTTCATCATTTAATACAGTAAATTCACTAGTGTTGATCCTGGACCATCTTCATCATTTAATACAGTAAATTCACTAGTTTTGATCCTGGACCATCTTCATCATTTAATACAGTAAATTCACTAGTGTTGATCCTGGACCATCATCATCATTTAACACAGTAAATTAACTAGTGTTGATCCTGGACCATCATCATCAATTAATACAGTAAATTCACTAGTGTTGATCCTGGACCATCATCATCATTTAATACAGTAAATTCACTAGTGTTGATCCTGGTCCATCATCATCAATTAATACAGTAAATTCACTAGTGTTGATCCTGGACCATCTTCATCATTTAATACAGTAAATTCACTAGTGTTGATCCTGGACCATCTTCATCATTTAATACAGTAAATTCACTAGTGTTGATCCTGGACCATCTTCATCATTTTAATACAGTAAATTCACTAGTGTTGATCCTGGACCATCATCATCATTTAATACAGTAAATTCACTAGTGTTGATCCTGGACCATCATCATCATCATCATCATTTAATACAGTAAATTCACTAGTGTTGATCCTGGACCATCTTCATCATTTAATACAGTGTCATGTCATTACTGTTGAATTTGGATGAAAAATGAAAAATTTTATTAAAAATAAAAAGTGAAAAATGAAGAAAAGAGTAAAACAAGACTGGAGAACAGTCTGCAAAACAAGGTTCATAGTCAGGATCTGCCATTTTTATTTTAGTTTTACATGTTATGATTTTGTTTCACCACTATATGTCCTCATTTCTCCCTATCTTTTCTTTTGAGCTCAGTAATCTGCGTGATTGTTTTCACCTGTGTCCTTTCATGTCGTGTGTATTTAAACGGACTAATTTCTGTGTTTCTATTCTGGGTTATTGTTGATCTTAGCCCTTGTCTTTTGTACTTCTGCTCTGATTTTCTTCTTTATCTTTTTAAAATGTTTGAATGGTTAACATCTTGCCTATATTTAGTTTTTATTTTGGGAGATTATTTGACTCGTGGTTGTGACAGATGTTTGGCCTGTTGGTCTTTTTGTTCATCCATAACAAGTTTTATGTTCAAGTTTGGATTTCGTTTGGAATTTTTAAAAAAATCTATTTTATATATATATATATATATATATATATATATATATATATATATATATATATATATATATATATATATATATATATATATATATATAATTATTATTTTTATTATTATTATTTATTTATTTTTATTATTATTTTTTTAAATCCACTGTGGAAGCGTCTCACTGTTGGGTTCATTAACCTTCTGTAGCTCATCGGTTAAACTCTGACACCAGAGACCTGGGTTGTATTATACCTCGCGCTCCTGCCATTCAAATTTTAAAGCTAGTTAACTCTGTAGCAAATTTCATCACAGAGATCAGAAACCAAGAACAAAAAAGATCAGCAACACCACTAATTGCTCTAGTTTTTAAGACTATAAAAGAAGATATAATTATTTTTATTGCAGAAGATCTGAAAAGGTTTTAGAAAGAAGCCTCACAGAACTGTTGGATGTAAAGCATTCAACTCCTGTTAAGTAAGAAAGGACTGGAAGGGTTACAAAGTTGCATTGCAGAGAATATATATATATATATATATATATACACAGCACATTGGACATGATAATTCCTCTGAACAAGGCATTTCAGCAGATTCACCCTCAGCTGATAGATCAGATCAAGAAGTGGATCACTTTAGGAGTTAAACCCGATGTTATCTTTCTTCAAGCTAATGAGTGTAAATCAGCCCAACGAGAAGTTACTTGCCATTCCAGAGAATACTTTGTTACCCCATTAGTCATGCCTAATATCCGAGCTGGTATGCTTCGAGGGAAACACCTTGATAAAGATGACTGCAAGAGTACAGACAAACTCTTAAAGGGGTGGTCCACTATGATATCATATTTTAAACTTTAGTTGATGTGTAATGTAGCTGTGTGAACATAAACAACATCTCTGAATGTAAAAAGTTCTGAGTTCAATGCAAAGGGAGACCTTTTAGCTGGATTTAGCTGGTCATTTTCCAGCCTGACCAGCTAAGACCAGGCTGGAAATGGCTGGAAACCAGCCAGGAGTTGGCCTAAACCCCTCTAAAACCAGGCTGGTCAACCAGCTAAAACTAGCCAACCAGCCTATAGGCTGGTTTAAGCTGGATTTTTCGGCAGAGATGTTGGTAAAATCTGAACGTTCCTTTTATTTTAAATAGACGGCAGGGTTCCTAACTTGTTAAAAGCACAAAAAAGCCAAAAACATATGCAGAAAACATGACATATGATTCAATCTGAATATTACCAAGATATGCAAATACTTTTGTGTGCATATAAAACAAAAATAATGGCTTATTTCAAATATTTATTATCCTCAGTGTCAATGACTTTAGGGTGATTAAATAATGAGTACTTTTTAACAAGGATAACTCTTGACTCCTGATGTAGACTAACCATTGTGCTCTGTCCAGCTTTTATAAGTCCATTATTGCGTTTACTGGCATTAGGCACATCTAAATTATCAGGGAAACAAAGAGTTTGCAAATGTGAATTGACTCTGAATGTTCTGCCAGTTTTCCCTTTATTTGTCTGCTTAAAGACTTGTTTTGTGTTTGATTGTGAGGCAAATGAAGGCCTGGAGGTTATTGACAACATTGGAAAGTGCCTTGAAGCCAAAGCGAAGGTCTATCATAATCTCGTAATCTTAAATTTACACAAAAACTGGGATGAATTTGAATGTTAGCTGGCTTTGTTTTGTGTTTGTCCTAGTGTGAATATGACGTGAGCTTCTAGCCTTCAAAAAGCCAACTGATGCGTGTTTAGATAAACTACAAAAGGTGACAGATGGAGACCCCAACACTCATTCACATTCACAGGATCAGGTAAAGACGATCAGTTTCTTAAATGTTTAGGAACAATAAACTTTTAAATACAAGATTTTTGTTTTGATTTTAGGGAGTAAAATGGTTCTTCAACGAAGGATCTCATTGTCGTTCCTCATCTTTTCAGTATCAATTGGTAAACTGGGTCTCCTTCAGTACATCACTTTTAATTTATTAGTCACATGGAATTTAGAAAGTTGTGTTTATGTGATCTGACAGCTTTGGCAGCTTCATGTGACAGTCGGTGTTTGGCAAATTTGATCATTGCTAAAAAAATGAAGAGTGCACCACAGGGAAGCAGCTCTTCTGTCACTGTAAACGTCACTTCGATGAATTATGAGACTCTGTCTTTTGTAAGTATGGATTTTTTTCATGCTTGAAAAACAAACCAATTCATATGAAATAGCATGATTAACCATTTAAACTACATTGTAAATAATTACTTTGCAGTCAGTAACATTTTCATGTTCATAATCGCAACTACCGTATATCAAAATTTAACTGGATTGAAAGTGTATTTTGTGTATAACTGGAATTATGTGAACTCAAATCTTTGAGAATTACTTATTCGTTTCACTTCCAGATTTAAATTTGAGATAAATTATATTAATATTTTTTTTATAATAGTGCAATATTTTCTACATTGCCATCATGTTTAGGATACAAAGGAAATGCAAATGAGCTGCCGAGTTACAGTAAACATGGTAAGAACACATCTTTCATGTAAAAAAAAAATACAAATTTAATAAAACTAATCAGAAACTGTTTATAAAGCACAAGTCCTGATTTTATAACGCATGTTGAAAAAGATTATTGGTTTTACCATGGTCAAAATGTTTTCAGAATATTTTCTTTTCCCATTAGCGGTGGACAGATCCTGATCTAGCATGGGGTAAAAACATATCTGACATGAAAGCAGTTCTGTTGCCAGCTGACAAAATTTGGACTCCTGGGCTTGTTTTGGACAATGCGTAAGTGAACCCTTTTTATTCAGTATTCAAATTTAACATTAAGAAGAAATCATGTAGTAAATACAACAAGAATCATCATATAAACCTCAACAATGGTGACATCCAATTCAATTTTTACAATTTATTTCATTTTGCGAGGCGTGCTGGGTACCTACTTTTTATCGGTAAATAATAATGGTGATGTGCTGTCGATGAAACTGCAATAATAACCATAAATGAGAGCCTTCAGTTGTTTATTGTTCAGGTTATAAAAACATTGAACATCTGAATAACTCAAAACACACACAGACATCAAGAAGCATGTCAACATTGCTGAGATTCATGCGCAGAATCTTGAGGTCTGTGTTTCTAGCCTGATTTTATGAGGAAATGTAACTATTTTACGTTTTGTCAGTTTAGTGGCTAATTCATACGAGTTCAGTCGTACGAAAATGTACGATTTTAAAAAGGAGGGGTGGCACCCAACCATCATTGGGTGGTGTTTCACCTGGGGATACTCATCCCGAGGTCCTCAGATTATGCGGAGTCACTGATTGGATCCAACACCAGCGACGTGATGATCCCAAGGATTCCATATCCTGAGCTGCTGCTGCGCTGATGGTCGTGGGGAGTGGAGAACATGAGTCTGATTCCAGCGACGCTCCAGGGACAGACGAGTCTTCGCTGAGGCCATCTTCCAGCCTAAACCACGGTGAATGAAGCTCTGCACAAGACTTTTGGCCAGTGGAGAAATTAAAATGGTCGTGCCCAACTGAGTCTGGTTCCCTCAAGGTTTTTTTTCTTCACTCCCATCAGGTGAAGTTTTTTTTCCCTCTCCGCTGTCGCCACTGCCTCGCATGGTTCAGGATTGGTAGAGCTACGCATCGATGAATTTGCTCTTCAGTGTTTGAACTCTCAGTAATGACTAAATCACCCTGAACTGAGCTAAACTGAACTGAACTGAACTTAAACACTAAAACCTGAACCACACTGTTCCAGTTACTATGACCATTTATGTGAAGCTGCTTTGACACAATCTACATTGTAAAAGCGCTATACAAATAAAGCTGAATTGATTTGAATTGAATGTGCAAATCGTACTGAACTGTAAGAATTAGATCGTACAAATTCATACGAATTAGCCACTAAATCAAAAAGTTACGAATTGCCGTGAGATTGCATTGGTGTTTCTAAAGGGATTTAGACATTCAGTGTGCTCCTAACACACGACCGCTGCCCCTTCAATATACAGAATGTTATTTTTATTATCAGTTAAGTGAAATGCAAACATTAAGATCGCAGTACAAGATTAAAATCCTTGACAACATTCAGTGAAGTAAAACTGCTAAAACGTTTGCAATAATTATATGTTTTCCTTCTTGCCATAACACAACTACTAAATATATAGTGATCTGAAAAGTAAAAGTAACAAGCTTTGTTGTCAATAACTGACTTCACGAGTTCACACTCACAGATATTTGACTGAATAGAATATACGTATTGGGCGTGATGTCCGGGGAGAGGGCTCTGAGTTCGGGAAGACACCCTAACTCGTGTTATTCCCATTATCAGGATAAAGAGAGATAGGGTCCGAGCGCAGTGACTAGTGTCGTGGTTTTTGGTTTTTCTCTCACTAAATCAAACTCAGTCTGGAGGTTATGAATATCAGAAGAGTATACTTTATTGTCGACAACAAAGGAGAATTTTCAGGAGACCCCCAGTAGCATCTCTGTCTGAAAAATCTCACTCATGTTCTGGCCTGCTTAAACACTCTTTTACAACAGTTTTTTCCTTTGTTCTTCATATGTCACACAAGATCCCTCCTATTTTAACCCCTGACCCCAAATTCCACCTCTGACATGTTTCCTGAGACACCTCAGGCTTTTTACCACTCTCTTTTCATCCCTTTTTTGTGACCCTTAGTTGTTTCCTCCTGCCATTTCCCCTTTCTAACTCTACATAACACCTTAATTGTTTTAATGGTATGCAAGTCTACAAGCAGATTATACACATACAATTTGAATATATAGATTAACGTCCCACTTTAAAGAGTATAAAATCCACTTCCCCCCACCCCCCACACACAGAATTAAAATGGTAACTGGTTTAATAGTGTGGAGTTGGGGTGGTGAAGGGACGCTGAAGTCGAGAGAAAATGGAGGTATGACGTGTTTGACTATTTATAGGGGTTTGCTAATACTAATAACAATTTGCTAATTGGATAATACAATGATTGTGTGTGTGATGAATTAGCCTCGTCAAAGACTGATCGTGCTCCTCACGAAATTTGTTTATAAAACATCACTTAGTACTTTTGTAGGTTTGCTAGATATGAATTCAAACAGGTTAGTAATACGTGAAGCTGCTGGTTCTGTTTGTGGAGTTGTTTAATGAGCCTTTGTTGAGATTTTGAGAGATTCAGTGTGTTTAATTTCAGCCTTCATCCATAGAAGGGGGTGACGCTGTGGCGCAGTAGGTAGTGCTGTCGCCTCACAGCAAGAAGTTCGCTGGTTCGAGCCTCTGCGTTTCTGTGTGGAGTTCTGTGTGGCACATTTGAGCCCATTTCCCAGATCGTTTGACAAGTGTGAGTGATCTAAATCGCACTCAGGCAAGGTTCACATTGACCGTGGGATACCAAAAAAGGGCAAAGAGGCTGACCGTGAGTGGAGCTACCGACACATTCTGGCATTTTGCTTAGACCTGGTTTTAGACAGACTTTTTTTTGGGGAGAAAAGCTAAAGACTTCATTACCTGCAACTCGTTTTGTGTTCTGACAACTTGTGCTTGGTTGTAAACTATATCAATAAAGTGTTTAGGCTTTTAAAAACACTGCTGTAATACATTGAGCAAACATTGTTGTTATGACGTTTTTCTACAGGAGGAAAATGCTAATTATTTCCAGACACTTCAAATATAGTCTGTGTTAGCAAATGCAAGACTGTTGTTGAAATCCAGGCATAACACTGTATGACGTTTCAGATACTGTTTTATAGCCTACAGCTGGTCAATCTGTCAGATTCTGGAGTGCTTTACAGGTCTAAATGATACATGATCATTTAGTAAAATGAATACATTTATAGATATGGTTTATAAGTATATAATTTCAAATGGAGGCAATTTGAACGGTTTGTGCACACAGCATGCTATAGTATCTGATAACTGCAGGAAATAAGTCCAAAAGGCAAATGACTGTGTAAAAAAAAATTAAACAAAACAAAAACACGATGTATATGCCGAGCTCAGCGGGTATACAGCCAGAATCAGCTGTGGTGATGTGACCTAGCTGTCACAGCATTGATAAAACTTAATAAAAACGAAACAGATGAGTTATAAAAAAATTCACCCCCTCACAGTTGTCAAAAGGGGTAATCAAAGCTTTATGCACTCTTTTGTACCAGGCTGTAAACATGTTTTTATGAGCTGTAAAAATGGCCAGTTTACTATTGCAGTTGGAAATCATATGGATTTCCTGGAGCCAGCCCCCCCAAGGCGAGTCGATGAATTGCAGCTTTAGTTACTTCCGTATTGGCTTTCCGAGGGAAAGTGGGAGGTTGCCACTTGGGTAAAAGTGTTGGATCTGTTCAGCAAAATATTAAACTGCATGTCACCACATCTTGAACAACTCAAAATAATACAAAACAACAGAACTAAAGCATCATCAATGACGTTAGCATGCTCGGGCTCAAGCCTGGTTTATACTTCTGCTTCGAGTGATTGATGTAACCCACGGTGCATAACTTGCGCGTTGTCGTGCATTTATACTTCTGCTCGCTGTTTGTGTTGTTCTGCAATAACACTTCTAAGACACTAGCTGGCAGTGAGTGGCACTAGCTGGTGTTTTGTTTTTTTTTAACACTACCTTAATTTAGAAGTTTTTCAAACTTCCTTGTTTTGAGACGGGAACCGGCGGACGCGCAACAACTTTTATCATGAGGTAAACACAAAGCAACAGTTTCCATCTCGAGCTCCTTAATGGGACTCCACACTTCTAAACACTCGCTCCATCGGGCTCACGCAACACTCATCTAGGCTACCAAGCTGACTAATCACAGAGCTTGCATTACACGTCATTGTGACGTGTAGTTAAATTTTTAGAGAGGTGCACATCAGCGACCGCCACGGGGAGAACTATGCAACTGTAACCCTGCCGACTCTACGCCACCCAACCCGCTCCGAGCTGGGATCGAACCGGCGAGTCGGTTGCTCTAACAAGGAGGCTAAAGACCATGGCCACTAGCATCTTTCACTAGAGCACCTTTAGAGGTCAGAGGAGTGAGGTTTACCTGCACAGCTCACACTAGCTGGCCTCCGTTACACTTACCCCCCCAAACCTCACTTTCATCCGGGTCACGGCACCAATGTAACCCTGTCGGTCCTATGCCACCCAACCCGCTCCGAGCTATTATCAAACTGGCAACCTTCCGCATGGGAGTCGGTTGCTCTACCAAGGAAGCTAAAGACCATCGCCCCTAGGGTCTGTCGCTAGAGCACCTTTAGAGGTCAGAGAAGTGAGGTTTACCTGCACAGCACACACTAGCTGGCCTCCGTTACACTCACCCCCTAAACCTCACTCCCATCTGGGTCACGGCACCAATGTAACCCCGCCGGTCGTACGCCACTCAACCCTCTCCAAGCTGGTTTCGAACCGGCGACCTTCCGCTTGAGAATCGGTTGCTCTAACAAGGAGGCTAAAGACCATGGCCTCTAGCATCTGTCGCCAGAGCACCTTTAGAGGTCAAAGGAGTGAGGTTTACCTGCACAGCACTCACTAGCTGGCCTCCGTTACACAACTACACACAGGCTGTGCCGGAGGATACGCGTGCGATTGATGCAGAACTATAAATCAGCCTTCAGAAGGTAAAAAATGCAATGCGAGTGTGGGCCATCGGGAGAGAGGGAAGGGGGTACAATTGCTCCCTTGCAAAGTTCAAGGCAAGCGTACCTAGTATGAGTACACCCTAAGATAAGCAATGTTGTGTTTTCTTTTTGTACAACCAGGATAGATGTAACCATGAAGCCACAAACAGAAGATGTACTGGTGACGGTGGAAGGAACTGTGGACCATGCTGTTATCTTGTTCATAGCAGTGAGCTGTGACATCAACCTTTTCACTTACCCCTTTGTGACAGGAGATTGTCCTGTGGCCATCAACGGATGGAATAAAAGCAGTAAGTTGACCTTTTTGTTTTGTGAATTGATTTCCACTGTTGTTGTTTTTATCTAGAGAAGTTCTTCCTTGACATCCTTAAAAGATATTTGAATAATGAAACAAAGTAAAAAAAAACACACTAAATATTCTTGTATGTGTTGATTTAGGTTATGGGCTCATACTTCAACACTCAAATAACATATCTATGTCCGGGAATACTCAGAGTGGTGAATGGAATGCTTTGAAAGTGGAAATAACTACAGATTCAGATTTTCAGTACCTCAGATATCTCTCGGTAACTATGGACTTTGATCCCCTTATTTTTTCTAGGAGATAAAGTATTATTTAAAATCATAGATATATACAGTAGATATCGCATAGGGACCCTGAGCATGCGTCAATAGCGCGCCACATTGGTACAGTGCTCCCAGGACAAGTGTCATTCAACCGCACTAGTCAAGACAGTGTTATTACGTGAAGATGCGGGAATTTAGCGCTGTCGACAGGTGTAGAAACGAGCAAACAAAGAAAACAAAGCACAAAGGCAGAACATTTCATAGGTAATATTAAGTTTTTTTCTGTTTTTGTATGTTCTGAACTTTTGTGTTCAACAGGTCACATTATTGATGATAATACAGTCACTTACTGCCTTCACCATACGGCAAATTAGCTCCAACTCGCACTAAATATTCAGTTTATGCTAGTTTTGTTGAATTAAATCAGCAAACAATGCAAAAGAAATATGACAACGACATGCTGCGGTGCCAGAAACTTGTATTATTGTCGGCCAGTGAACGAGTCGTTCATAACGGGGCTTTCGTTCACAAGCGAATCGCTCCCTCCGTCAGTATGAGAAGTGAAAGCAAGAGTGGAGGTGTGTTTCAGGACACGGATTAGATCAGATTTAACAGGGAGGGTGGATAGAACATTTCTTTACACACAAACACAAGCTTTTTGTCAGGAATGCCCGTGCAATCACTGATCCATCAATGTAGAAAAGTGATGTAAAATTAAAACTTTCGTAATTTAAAAAAAAAAAAATTGCATACGAACATCCAGGAAAACTCACGATCATAGATATATGTGTATAAGTGTATATCTCTGGCTTTGGATGGCCACAGTCCTCCACGGTACTTTGGTCCCTCATTTATTTCAAAGGAGCGCTACCCTGTTCCAAAATGGCGGCTCCATTGACGCATTCGTTCCAACAGACAACTACAGGGTAGGCAACATCTAATGTATATACCTATGATTTAAAACCACACAGTTATTGTAAATAACAATGTGTTATACTTTAAATAATTCTGTATGTAATAAAAATAAGGAAACTGGAAAAAAAAATGGGTTTAAAGTTTAGAAGCTTTTTGCTTTTTGAGAACAAAATTCACTGAAACACCAACAAGGCTATTTTATTCACTTTAGTACAGTGGTTCTCAAACTGTGGTACGTGTATCACTAGTGGTACGCGAGCTTCCTTCTAGTGGCACGCGGAGGAATCAAATATGTCATATGTACATGCTACATATATTTCAAAATTTATCAAAATGATTTGTATTTGAAAATGACAACGTATAGCCCAAATATACTATATGTTAATACTTTACATTTCAGTACAGCTGTTTTCTTTTTACTTTTTAAGAACAGTAACCTACCATTTTTAACTTTTTAAAGCACATTTTAATTTAAATGTTGATGTTTTTACTTTTTCTTTTTGTTTTTTTTACATATAAGCACAGTAAAGTCCTAACGTTTAGACTATTTATAATGTTTAAAGTGGCTGACAATAATAAATATTCTTAATAATAGTAATTAATCTGACACGTTTTTGAACTGTGCAGAGCTGTAGTTGCTTAATTTGGTCTACAACGCTACGTATTTCAATACTGCTCATTATGGTGGTACTTGGAGAGACTATTTTTTTCTGAGGTGGTACTTGATGAAAAAAAGTTTGAGAACCACTGCTTTAGTATATACAAAGTCACGAGTGCTGCTAGAGAGGGGAAGGTTAGCACGATTTTAAGGGCCCTTGTTGTTTTGGGGCCCCCAGAGTTACATCAACAACAACCCCCCCCTCCTCTTTCATCCACGGATAGTAATGTCTATAGTGTAGTGTGTATAGTTTTACAGCAGCGCGAAACAACCACTTGAAACCTACACTCATTTCTGCTATTCAGATGTTGGAGTCTGCTGTGTTTAGCATCCTAAGAGCACCCACTTTCTATACCAAAACTACTGGTACACAGTCAGAGCACACTTGTTGCATCGTAGGGTTACTTGCTTTGTGTCCACTCATTGGTGCCCCTACAGCTGGTGACATCTTTGGCATGTCTAAAAACACTTCCGCAAGGAATCCCAACTGGGTTATTTAACTCTAGAAGTTTCTTACCGTACGTTCACACCGAAAGCGGCGAGAGCGTCCAAGGTCGCTCTGGCCGCCCTGGCGACAACGCTGTCTGCCTTCAGCTTCGGCGGTGAGAGCGTCAAAACTCGCTACATTGATCTCGTACTTAAAGGAGCCGTTGCAGCATTATCAGTTACATTCCTGCATAAAACATGTTTCTAGCGTGAAAATGTTGCACACTTCTTATCAAATTCATATAACAATGGAAGATCAAGTTGCGTGTGGTGTGGCTTTGCTCTATTTATCCAATATGTGTCCATATGTCTGAAATATCCTGAAGCAGCAGTACTGTTTTGTACTGTCACATCGCGTGAGATTCCCGCTTTTTAAAGATAAATTTACATAACATTGATGAACATCAGTAACTCGCCAGTAACTTATTTAATGTATGTTCCTGTAAGAAAACATTGTAAATAATTGGAAATCCGGCGACCGCAATAATCAAACCCTTGGGAACAACTGTGGTCGGAACCAAAGTTCACAGGTCTGTGTTCCCTGAACTGCTATCAAGCGGTGGGCGTCTTTATTCTGATTGCTTGCCGCCGAACCGCGTCATAGCTCATTACCATAAAGTTGACTTCATTTCAACTCTCCTCGACGCTCACGCCGGCGAAGACGCGCCGCGCTGCTCCTCGCCGTTTATCGTCGCCTATCGCCGCCGGCTCTCATTGAAAATGAATGACTTCCGGCTATTTTGACGCTCTCGCCGCTTTCGGTGTGAACGTACGGTTATACGCTGCCTTTTATTAAAATAGTACAACAAAGTATTATTTCTAATTCAGTAAAGATATCCATCTGTGTTTGTGTGTAGGTTCAATTAAGATATTCTTTCCCTGATCTGTTAACAGGTGACATTATCCATCAATCCTTTCAGTGCTGTTGTGACCCTGATCCTTCCCAGTATACTAATAATGCTGGCAGACCTGGTGAGCTTTTCTCTGCCCATTACAGGAGGAGAACGCAACAACCTCAAGGTCACCTTGGTCTTGAGCTTCACCATGTTTCTCCTCATCCTCAATGATCGTCTGTCCAGCGGTGGAGCGTGCAGCCCTCTCCTCCGTAAGTAAAAAACAAGGCAACACCTTTCACTGTTGCCATGGGTAACTGAAAAACATTACCTTCATGTATACCTAAACATAATTTGAACGAGTGGTCAACCACAAGTTGAACATATTAAAAATTGCTGTGAAATAAGTCGCAACCAGCAACACTTGTTTTGTGTATTATTTATTTATTTGTTTACTAAATCCATGTCAGCCTATATATACATTTCAAATGCATCCTGTGATGACGTGCTTCTGGATTTTGTCTGTAGGGTTTACAGAAAATATAATATCAAGGTCCCACTTTATATTAAGTGTCCTTAACTACTATGTACTCACATCAAAAAGTAAATACAATGTACTTACTGTGTTTATAATGTATTTGAGAACACTTGTGGTGCTTTTGAGTTGGGATAGAGGTTGGGTTATGGACAGGTTTGGTGGCATGGGTAGGTTTAAGGGTGGGTTAAGGTGAAAGGGATGGTCCACAGTCTATTTACAAATGTAATTACAAAAGTTAATTACAGATGTATTTACATACATGTGTTTAATCAAGCATAAGTACACAGTAAATGCATGTATTTACACAATAAGTACATTGTAACAAATTATTAATTCCTATGTAAGTACATATTAGTTAAGGCCACTTAATATAAAGTGGGACCAATATCACTCCTGGAAGTTTTAAACGCTCATAAAACCTTTTTTTAACTGGAACAGAAGTCTTTAATTAAAGTTAAACTCTTTACAACCCAATCTCAAATGGTCCATTAATCTCTTGTGGTTTTTATTTGAGTCCTAATTTTCATGATTCAATGCTGCTTTGACTGACTGGTTAGAAGTCTGCTCTGAGCTCTCAGTGTGGGCTCATTTGAAGTGTACACTGAGGTGGCATAGCAGCCAAAAACAGGACCTTACAGGCACCATTCTGAATTAATATTCACTCTATGGTTTCATGGACTTAAGTGACACACAGAAACCACTCTAAGGGTGTACTCACACTAGGCTATCCAAACCATTCCCAGACACATGTGACCACTTTTTCCCAGTTTGTTTGACAAGAATGAGTGCTCCGAATCAAGCCCAGGTGTGGTTAAGTTGGCCGGCCCTGGCCCGGTTATAAGAGATGTGCCAGAGCGAGGTTAGGTTAGGCTTAGGTGTGCTATGCTTGTATATGATTGCTTATTTCATATAAAATTACATTTTTCATTATATAGGCCTATGTTTATCATTATATGTTATAGGATACACTTTGTATAGCAATGAAACTATGTAAGGACATATTTCATATAAAAAATAAAGGTTAGAAAAAAAGACTTACTCGACAGGAATTCTGTCCTTTGCTGGGTCTAGACAAGGGATGGGCAAACTTGATCCTCGAGGGCCGGTGTCCCTGCAGAGTTTTGTTCTAACACTAGTCAAACACACCTGAACATGCTAATATGTGTCTTTAAGATCACAAGAAATCTATAAGCAGGTGTGTTTGATTAGGGTTGGAGCTAAACTGTGCAGGACACCGGCCCTCCAGGACCGAGTTTGCCCACCCCTGGTCTTGACGTCCTTCAAAATGCATGCGCATGTCACCAGAGTCGTGCTCGTCCGCTAAGGAGAAAGTAAATTCTTTGTCGATGTTTAGGAGAATCCAGACCAATCCTTACTTTATACAGATTACATGAAAGGGATTATTTGTTTTCGATTTGAATGGGTAATGCAAAAGCAGACATCACGCTTTCTTTAGAAACATCTCTGGTATTTCTTTGTTGAGTGTTTGCTGAGTTTCAGTTCAGTTTAATGACGTGTTTTTCCTGACACAGTCTACTGTTGCGCGCTTCTCATGCAGGCTATTTGTAGTATCAAAGCCTCGTGGGCGTGGTCGCATTACCTCTAATAAGCTCAGACTGAGCAACTAGACATAGCGTTGGTTTCATACTGATTACTTTATCAAACAGTATTTGTTTTCAACATGCATAGCTGCATTTAAAAGTAGACACTTCAAGCTTTCTAAAGATATGTGTCTCATCTCTTGGTGTTTTGTTTTCGCGGAGTTTCAGCACATTTTACTGACGCATTTCTAAAAACAGTTCACAGAGAGAGAAAAGACAGATTGCCTACACTGTTTATTATCCTTGTTTTGCAAAAGCACACACGTTTGTTGTTGTGCTGAGTGTACACATTAAAAACTAGACACCTAACAGATTTGATTGATGTATTGATCTTATCTGTACGATCAAAACTGAAAGTGTAATTTAGGTTCATTTCAGCTTAATGAGGTAAAAACCTGTCAGAACGCGTATACGCGGTCTTCAACCCCAGGGGGTTAAAGTGCAAAATGCGAAACTCAAAACCCAACGGAACTTTTACGGAACTGTTTCATGTGGATTTTTTTAATCATTCTTACTTTTCAATGATGGTGAACTGTCACAGTTTATTAAAGGGCACCTATGGTGAAAAATCTACTTTTCAAGCTGTTTGGACAGACATGTGTGCAAGTATAGTGTATAGACCGTCATATTGGGATGATATAAACACACCAAGTCTTTTTTTTTTTCAATTTAACAACAAAAAACGGTGGACCAATTGGAGCGGTTTTCAGACCGACCGCAACTTTACGTAGGAGAGCGGTCCCCCCGCCCACCAATATTGATTGACAGCCTCGCTTCACGATCATATCCTCAGTTACTTGTTGCACTTCTGCCATTTTTAGCATGTGAGTCAAAGCGATATCACTAAAGGAACACCCTTGCTCTATTTTTTTGATGAAAAGCTCATTGGGCTCAACACAAGATCAATATTCTCCACATTTTCGATCTAATCGGATTTATTGCTTGTACCTTTTGCGTGGCGCCGTGCATTTTGGGGTTCTGGGCGTGGGTTTCTGTCGGGGTGCACGCGGTGGAGCTTCTGGTCAGCGGCTCAGCGCTGTATGGGTTTCTGTCGCGGTGCACGTGGTGGAGCTTTGGGTCAGCGGCGCGGCTAGGTTTTCTGTCGTGATGCACGTGGCCGAGCTTCAGGTCAGCGGCTTGTGTGCGGCGTGGGTTTCTGTCGCAGTGCACACGGCGGAGCTTCGGGTCAGCGGCTCGGCATGGCGCCATTGTGTTTGCCCTGGTGGAGGCTTGTGTTTAGAGTTCTGGAGGGGCGCGACGATTCGGGACACTTCATGTTTCAAAGACACAAATGATTTTGTACTCTCTGCTTGGACTGTGTCCGGGTCGAACATGTACGGCTGAATGCTCATCCTAGCATAGCTTAGCTTCTCTCTCTGTCTGTCAGCCTGTCTGTTGTAAACACAGAGCGTCAACCCGGGCCCATTGTGGAAACATAGCCCCGCGGACGTTTCTGCAGAACGCGATTTACGTCACGGGAGGTACGTATTCGAGCGGTTTTTGTTTTTGCGGATCCGCGAGAGGCCTCTGTGCGCGCTTTTTCGCGTCTCGGGCGCCTCTCGGGAGCACGCGCCGTTCGCGCCCACGCCGTTCTCGCGCAAAAAGCCGCCGGATCGGCCGACTCAGCCGCCCTCCTCTTCCTCCTCCTTCTCCTTCCCTAAACGCGAGTGAAAGTTCGCAATAGCCGTCCAGAAAAAAAAAAAAAAAGCAAAAGTCTTCGATTTCGACCGCGTTTTCAGATCCCGCCGCGTTCTCGCCCTTATTTTTTGGATTCCGTTTTTCGTCTTACCTGATTTCCGGAACCGCTGTTCCCCGGACTCGATCCGGTGCCACACCGCCCCGCAGCATTCGCTCGGAAAAAACTAAACGCGGCCTTACGTACCTCCAGCCACGTAAATCGCGTTCTCCAGAAACGTCCGCGGTGCTATGTTTTCAGAATGAGCTTGGGTTGCAGAGCGTAGGAGCTCTTGGCTCCGCCCCCTTGTTTCATTCGGCGGGAAGCTGAAACTGTGAAGCAACATGCCCCTAAAACAGCAAACTGTGTAAACGCCCCCAACATGACACTTTTTAACACATTTTAATAAAAACATCTGAACTGTGTGTTGAACTGAACCTAAACTGGCACACTCAGAAGAACCAGAATATTAATATTATATCATAAAAAAGGGGTAAACTATGTGCCCTTTAAAGAAACTAACCCCTCACTGCAGGACAGCTGCCACTTTTAGTAAGCGTGAAACATGGTGACTTTAATTTTTAACTAATGTAATCTACATTGTACTGAGCGAGAGCACTTCTCTTAAACTAAACAGCCCCATCATCAATGACTTAAGCGGGGACAATCATGCCTAAGCATGGTTCAAGACAACTGCCTAGTGTGAGTACACCCTAAGTCTGCAAGTCCACAATTGCACTTGAAAAAATTTAAGATTGGGTCAGTGTCCCTTTAAGAGCTAAAGGTGTTCATTCATGCCTGATGACTCTATCATGCATGATACATCATCCATAACACCTCACTCACTCCCTGTTCTGTTAGTTTGCCCTCCTGATTGGTCAGTTTCAGATGGATTGACAGGTGGACTTGTGCAACTGCACACACCTCACAAATTAAAGCCAACAGCTACCAAACTTTTTTGATATGTTTAAAAATGATAAGGATCTTGTGAGCCGGTCAGCTCATAAGTTCCTCTTACGTGATACAAGCCAATAACCATACAAGCATCAATGATTTCTCCCAATGGCCTAGTGAAAATATGGTATTGCATTAATATCTGATGCAAGTGTGGAGATTTGTGCATAGTACTGAACCCTGAGGCACTGCTGAGGGTTTTTTCACACAAATGTATACTAAGTTGTAATCTGGCTTTTGCTTTAAAGATTATCACTTCTGCTTCTGTCTGGTTAATCTGGTGCTGAGCATGGTGATGTCTGTAGTGCTGACACATCTGACGACTGCTGACAGCATCCTAAATTCTAAATGTTTAAAGAGAAAGAAAGGACAAAATACCCATCTGGATCAAGATGAAGGTAAAGAATACTCAATAATGCGAACGCAAAAAAGTTCAGACATTTCGGAATTGTGTTCAGTCATATGGTCTCCGTTAGCAGATGCTGGTGCGATTGTGACAAAAACCCCAAGTGAAACAGAGATGGATTCCATCCAGAAAATAGTGCAGTTTCTGGAAAGGGTGGACCAAAAGGAACAAGAGGCAAACAGCAACGAAGCCTTTGTTGACCGCTTGGACGCAATCTGTTTCTTGCTTTTTTTGTTCATTGACATAATTTACATCATCTGTGTTGTCATTATCACCACAACAAATATTTGCAAACCCCAAAAGTTGAATATCTGGAATAAGGAAGAATTGTTTGACTTTATTCCTGGACTAATAAATATGGATGATAATATTAATGATACAGATTATTATGTTTAAAGGTGACATGATGGCTCAATGGTTAGCACTGTCACCTTACAGCAAAAAGGTCACTGGTTCAAGCCCCGGCTGGGTCCGTTGGTATTTCAATGTGGAGTCAGCATGCTCTCCTCATTCTACGTGGGTTTCCTCTGGTTGCTTTGGTTTCCTCCAGGGGTCAAAGACATGCGGTACAGTTGAATTGAATAAACTAAATTGGCCATAATGTATGTGTGTGGATGGATGTTTCCCAGTACTGGGTTGCAGCTGGAAGGGCATCCGCTGTGTAAAACATGCTGGATAAGTTGGCGGTTCATTTTGCTGTGGCGACCCCTGATGAATAAAGGGACTAAGCCGAAGGGAAGAGAATGAATGAATTATTATGTTTAAAGAAGAAATCATTTGTTTATCTACATATTGGTGATTTGAATCTGGGTATGTGATGTGATGTCCATGAACATAATGGGATTTTAATCATTTTAACTTTTTTTCTGTCTGTCTTAAAGGGCACCTAAGTTACCACTTTTTTCAGATTTAATATAAGTCTTTTGCGTCTCTAGAATGTGTATATAAAGTTCAGATCAAAATACCCAACAGATTTTTCATTATACCTTTTACAAGATGCTGTTTTATACTGATTTCCAGCAGGGGGTGGTTTTGTCGTACTGCGCCTTTAAGCCTAGTCTTTCCCGCCAACTGTTTCTACATGCCTCCTCCCTCAGCTGCGTCAGACAACAGACAGACTTAAAGGAAGAAGGTCTCACGTAGCGTTTGTGAGATACTACAGTAAGAACTAACCTTTACTAATCAGTATTGTGAAGTTGCATTGATGAGTCACACACAATATCGTTACAAAGTTAACGCGCGCACACACACACACACACACAGATACACACACGCACACCGCAGATGACACACACACACACACAAGCACACACGCACGCAGGCAGACAGACAGACAGAGCGCACTTAGCTTAGCTAAGGCTAACCTCAAGTACTGTGTGGATATCTGTTATGCTAATGTAAAATATAAACCTGATTTAACTTCCACAAACCGGGATTGAAGCGTCTTCTTTTATAATTGTTCTGACACACGGCTGTGCTGATGAAGTAAAGCTGAAGTAAAACGCTGTAATTAATTACACACATACTCTGTTTTAAAACACTTTAAACATGTGAAACTTACTCTTAATCACATTTGATGATGATTGCTGATCCTAGGGAACAGAACAGACCTTTTATTCCCGGTTGCTTTGCGTATGTCTGCCTGGTCTTGTTGACATATACACGCGACTACCTGAACATGTTAATGCGCGCAGCTGTCAATCAATTCGGTGGGCGGGTCGATTTGGAAACAGCTCCAATTGGCCGACCCTTTTTTTGTAGTTAAATTGAAAAAAAAAGGACTGGGTGTGTTCATATCACCCCAGTATGACGGTCTATACACTATACCAACACACAGATCTGTCCAAACAGCTTGAAAAGTAGATTTTTTACCATAAGTGCCCTTTAATATACACACATTCTCCAAACTCTGACTTGGGATTGCTTGTCTGCTAACTTGTAACATGTAACATAACGAATGTAAAGCATGCACTGTAAAACAACTGATTAAATAAAAGTATTTTACTTCATGAAGTTTATTTATAAACAAATTTCGAAAGGATCACGTGCTTATGATTGTTCTCAGCTGTTCCAGCATGAGCTCGTGATCAATTATCCAATCAGATGATTCCTAACTCACTATAAATGAGTCTTCTTATCTCAATACTCCCCCAACCCCCAGACGACATTTCTGTTGGGAGTTTTCCCTGGGTTCTCCAGTTTCCTCCCACAGTCCAAATAACCTGCACCCTAGGTAAATTGAACACACAAAATTTATAGGCAAGCACTCATCAAGTACACCTCTCCTCAGTCATGCTTATCCATTACTTAGCTACAAATAAGCCGTGGGGAATCATCGAGATCTACCTGAGCTCAAACTCCCCTCTCGCCCTGCAAACGGGAGGGAGCCCAGGGCTCGAGGATCTCATAAGCTCAGGGCTCTCTCCTGGAACAGCATACCAAACAGGCTTTATTATCAATCATCAGCTAAGTGTGAACTCTTGAAACTCTACTGGTGAGTTATTATTGTGCACTGTAGTTTAAAGGTTCAGTTAACTGGTTGTATTAAGATGAAATGACGAGTTATCTAAATATCAGTGATTCTTGATTAAGCTTAGCCAACACAATCTCAAGGCAATTCGTAACTTTTTGATTTAGTGGCTAATTTGTATGAGTTTGTACAAGCTAATTCTTACAATTTAGTACGATTTGCTCATTCCGCAATTGACGGTTGGGGTTAGGGGTGGGGTTAGGTGCCACGCCTCCTTTTTAAAATCATACAATTTCCTATGACTGAACTCGTACGAGTTAGCCACTAAACTGGCAAAACGTAAAATACTTACGTTTTCTCGTGAGATCAGGCTGGCTCAGCTGTCAGCAAGAAGTTTATTGGCAGGCAGTCTGGTCATAAAAAAAACATTAATAATATTGTCAGAGGCATATAAACACAATAAAATTGACAACCAGTTGGACAAGATCACGTCAGTGAGTTGATTTATGGTATAATTCAACAAAAATACTTTAAAACAAATGCTACGGGGCGGTATGATGCCGTTACCTTTCTCGCTCAACTCCGTATGGACAGTTTTTCCACTGTTGCCAGTTTGCCCGTTAGCTCGACATGTATGTCAGCAATCTTGAGACACATAACCGAGTTGACAGCGACAACAGGGTTTGAGTCTGGTGAAAAATGGTTCCAGAAAGCAGGTAAGACAAAACCAAAAAAAAGTTTTTAAAAAAGTGTTGGGGGGTGGTGGGGAGTGGGGGGGTGGGGGTCTCTTCACACCACCACCAATGTGCTGCATCCACTTGGATGACGTGACAGCAGCCACAGGACAACAGTGCCAGTGCGCTCACTAGGGATGGAACGGTATCAGAATTTCACGGTACGGTAATACCTCGGTATGAATGGCACAGTAAGGTATTTACTGAATAATTTACCGGAAAAACAAAACTAATAAAGAGACTCAAAAAAAGTGCCAAAAGTGTTTATTTATCTTAGCACTGAACATATCAATGACATAGAAATTAGCCATCTATCTGTAAGTTTCTAAACAGGAACTTCAATTTTTCAATTTTAATAAAAAAAAACCATTAAACCATATAAAAAAAATTAAGTTTCAATTTAGTATTGTTGAAAAATCTTCACATTCAACATTTAATCACTCACTCACTTAGATAGAGATGGGTTTTTTAAGGAAAATGATCATATAACTATAATCAGGTAAAAGCTGGGATCTCTGGGCATGTCCCCTGCAACAGAAAAAAAACCCCTCTAATTTGGGACTGAGGTTTCTGGGACAGAGAGATATGATTTAGCCAAGGTTGACCGCAGTGGGTAACGTTGTGCATTGTCTTTCCACCACTTGAGAGGACAAGCCATGAGTGAGATAGAGGTCTCTTTGCGGTACAAGTCAATGTCTGCATCAATCTAACAAGTGTGCTGTGTTCTGCAGTCCCCATGACTGTTTTTAGTCGTATTCCCCGACTTATATTTCACCACAGTCTGGCAGTGCCTGCATACCTCTTTTTTCTTTGTCACCTTTTCTCCTTTTTCGTCTCTTTTTAGAAAGAAACCGAAATGCTTCCACACATCCGATTTAAACTCTCTTTAGGTTTGATCATTACTAGCTCTTTTTCTTCCCCGCTACTATCAGCACACATTTCATTTCCGCATTACTGGATCTGTAGTGACAACAGACCGCAAAGGATGATGGCCACGCCTGGGCTGATGGGAATTGTAGTTCCCGCTACCTTCCCTTCGCTTCATTCGCCTAGGCAAACTTTTCTCAGAAATATAGTTTTATTGAGTCATGCGCCTATAAGGTAATATTGAAAAAAATTACTATTGCGGTATGAAGGTATTTACAATATTGTTACATCCCTTGCGCTTACACAAGCTATTGCTGGAGTGGAGAGACACTGATAGAGCCAATTCGGTGGTTGGGGATGATTGGGAGGCCATGTTGCATAAGGGGCGATGGAGGGAATTTGGCCAGGACACCGGGGTTACACCCCTACTCTTTTACGAGAAGTTCTATTGGACTTTTAATGACCATAAAGAGTCAGGACCTAGGTTTAATGTCGAAAGAGTTTTTTTTTATTTAAAATATTTTTACTATTCACTATTTATTGTGACACAACTGTATATTAAAAGGTTTGTTTACACCACAACTGATATTCTGTCATCATTTACCCACCCTTCCAAACCTGTCTGAGTTACATACCAGTGTTGAACACAAAATAAGATATTTTAAAGAAAGATGGAAACCTTTGACCATTGACTTCCAAAGTATTTGTTTAGTCACCCTTTATTTTGATGCTATGTTTGTTGAATTTAAGTTATATTGAATCTACATGTCAACTAATTCTCATTAGATTATAAGTAGACTGTTAGGTTGGGGTTGGGGCACTAGCAAGTTGACTTGTTTCTAATAGGCAGTTAAATGTCTGTTGAAGGAGCAGTATCAATAGATATTAAGCAGACAGTCTACTAGTACTCAAATGGACCATCAAAATAAAGTGTTACCATATGTATTTCCTACTAAGGAAATCTGTGTTTGTTTAACAGAAAGAAAGAAATTCATAAAGGGTTGGAACCACTTAAGGGTGGTGAGTAAATGTTGAGGTCTGTTTCCTATCCCTTTAAGGCAGATTGTCTATTTATTGTAAGTTGTTTTAGTCTGATAAGAATAACTAGATTCTTAAAGTTTGAGAACAAACTTTGAGGCTGGCTTGTGAAAGCCTGACGGTAATAGTTTATTTAAACAGTTTTAAAAAGTATGAAAAGATAGATAGATAGATAGATAGATAGATAGATAGATAGATAGATAGATAGATAGATAGATAGATAGATAGATAGATAGATGTTGTTAGCATGATTCTAGCATGATATAGCATAATGTTAGTATGATTCTAGCATGAATTAGCATGTTGTTAGCATGATTCTAGCATGATTTAGCATGTTGTTAGCATGATTCTAGCATGATTTAGCATGTTGTTAGCACGATTCTAGCATGAATTAGCATGTCACTAGCATGATTCTAGTATGAATTAGCATGTTACTAGCACGATTCTAGCATGAATTAGCATGTAACTAGCATGATTCTAGCATGAATTAGCAAGTACCTAGCATGATTATAACATAAATTAGCATGTTACTAGCATGATTTTAGCATGTTGTTAGCACGATTCTAGCATGAATTAGCATGTTGTTAGCATGATTCTAGCATGAATTAGCATGTTACTAGCATGATTCTAGCATGACTTATCATGTCGTTAGCATGATTCTAGCATGAATTAGTATGTTACTAGCATGATTCTAGCATAAATTAGCATGTTAATAGCATGATTCTAGCATGAATTAGCATGTTGTTAGCACGATTCTAGCATGAATTAGCATTTGAAAAGCAAGATTCTAGTATGAATTAGCATGTTACTAGCATGATTCTAGCATGAATTAGCATGTTGTTAGCATGATTCTAGCATGAATTAGTATGTAACTAGCATGATTCTAGCATGAATTATCATGTTGTTAGCATGATTTTAGCATGAATTAGTATGTTACTAGCATGATTCTAGCATGAATTAGCATGTTACTAGCATGATTCCAGCATGAATTAGCATGTTGGTAGCACGATTCTAGCATGAATTAGCATTTGACTAGCATGATTCTAGCATGAATTAGCATGTGACAAGCATGATTCTAGCATGCATTAGCATGTTGTTAGCATGATTCTAGCATGAATTAGCATGTTACTAGCATGATTCTAGCATGAATTAGCATGTTGTTAGCATGATTCTGACATGAATTAGCATGCTACTAGCATGATTCTAGCACGAATTAGCATGTTGTTAGCATTATTCTAACATGAATTAGCATGTTACTAGCATGATTCTAGCATGAATTAGCATGTTGTTAGTATGATTCTAGCATGAATTAGCATGTGACTAGCATGATTCTAGCATGAATTAGCATGTTGTTAGCATGATTCTAGTATGAATTAGCATGTGACTGGCATGATTCTAGCTTGAATTAGCATGTGACTAGCATGATTCTAGCATGAATTAGCATGTAACTAGCATGATTCTAGCATGAATTAGCATGTTGTTAGCATGATTCTAACATGAATTAGCATGCTACTAGCATGATTCTAGCACGAATTAGCATGTTGTTAGCATGATTCTAACATGAATTAGCATGCTAATTCATGCTAGAATCATGCTAACAACATGCTAATTCATGCTAGAATCATGCTAGTTACATGCTAATTCATGCTAGAATCATGCTAGTAACATGTAACTAGCATGATTCTAGCATGAATTAGCATGTTGTTAGCATGATGGATAGATAGATAGATAGATAGATAGATAGATAGATAGATAGATAGATAGATAGATAGATAGATAGACAGATAATTAAATAGACAGATGGTGTGCTAGCATGGGTCAAACAAGCCAACCCCCGCCTCTCTACGATGTTCTGATGCTGAGATATAGCTGCTGTTATATCGTTGCTAGGTTAGTCTGTTTTGTTGCTATGGAGTTGATTGACAGCTTAGACTGATGATGTATCAAAGCTTCTTGCCAGTATGAACAGTTAAAAACAACCCCCATGTCTCTATCACACTGCAGCATGACAATATCAGTCTGAACCTCTTTAATGGCAGTCTATGGGACAGTTGCTAGGGTGCAGTATCTGGTTGTTAGGGCGTGGCTAGAAAGTTAAAAGGCCATCAGTAATTGGCTGCTGGCTAGACTGAGTTAAATAAGCTCAGCCATTAGTCTGTAGGACAGTCTGATGCAGAGTTATGAGCTCACAAAGTTTGATCCCATGTAAAGTCAATGAGAGTCTTTTGCAATGGAAGTCTATGGGACGGTTTCTAGGGTCCAAAAGTGGTTGCTAAGGCGTGGCTAGAAAGTTTAAAGGTGATCAGTCATTGGCAGTTTGATAGTCTGAGTTAAGTGAGCCCAGTTAGAAGACTGTGTGACATTCTGATGCGGAGTTATGAGGTCACAAAGTTTGATCCAATGTTACGTCTATGGGATTTTTCCGACGGTCCCGGGACGTTTTTCGGAAAACCGAAAGTCGGATCAGTCGGAAAGGATATAGCAACTCGAGTTAGAATAGTTCGGAGGTCTGACCCGAGTTTGATGGTCATAGCTTAAAAGGCCTAGGACGAGATAGAGTTTAATTTTTAGTCTCAGAAGAAGAAAATATAACTAGATTCTTAAAGTTTGAGAACAAACTTTGAGGCTGGCTTGTGAAAGCCTGACGGTAATAGTTTATTTAAACAGTTTTAAAAAGTATGAAAAGATAGATAGATAGATAGATAGATAGATAGATAGATAGATAGATAGATAGATAGATAGATAGATAGATAGATAGATAGATGTTGTTAGCATGATTCTAGCATGAATTAGCATAATGTTAGCATGATTCTAGCATGAATTAGCATGTTGTTAGCATGATTCTAGCATGAATTAGCATGTTGTTAGCATGATTCTAGCATGATTTAGCATGTTATTAGCATGATTCTAGCATGAATTAGCATGTTACTAGCATGATTCTAGTATGAATTAGCATGTTACTAGCACGATTCTAGCATGAATTAGCATGTTACTAGCATGAATTAGCATGTACCTAGCATGATTTTAACATGAATTAGCATGTTACTAGCATGATTTTAGCATGAATTAGCATGATTCTAGCATGAATTAGCATGTTGTTAGCATGATTCTAGCATGAATTAGCATGTTACTAGCATGATTCTAGCATGAATTAGCATGTTGTTAGCATGATTCTAGCATGAATTAGTATGTTACTAGCATGATTCTAGCATGAATTAGCATGTTACTAGCATGATTCTAGCATGAATTAGCATGTTGTTAGCATGATTCTAGAATGAATTAGCATTTGACTAGCATGATTCTAGCATGAATTAGCATGTGACTAGCATGATTCTAGCATGAATTAGCATGTTGTTAGCATGATTCTAACATGAATTAGCATGTTACTAGCATGATTCTAGCATGAATTAGCATGTTGTTAGCATGATTCTAACCTGAATTAGCATGCTACTAGCATGATTCTAGCACGAATTAGCATGTTGTTAGCATGATTCTAACATGAATTAGCATGTTACTAGCATGATTGTAGCATGAATTAGCATGTTGTTAGCATGATTCTAGCATGAATTAGCATGTTGTTAGCATGATTCTAGCATGAATTAGCATGTAACTAGCATGATTCTAGCATGAATTAGCATGTTGTTAGCATGATGGATAGATAGATAGAAAGAGATAGATAGATAGATAGATAGATAGATAGATAGATAAAGGTAGATAGATAGATAGATAGATAGATAGATAGATAGATAGATAGATAGATAGATAGATAGATAGATAGATAGATAGATAGATAGATAGATAGATAGATAGATAGATGGATGGTGTGCGAGCATGAGTCAAACAAGCCAACCCCCGCCTCTCTATGATGTTCTGATGCTGAGATATAGCTGCTGTTATATCGTTGCTAGGTTAGTCTGTTTTGTTGCTATGGAGTTGATTGACAGCTTAGACTGATGATGTATCAAAGCTTCTTGCCAGTATGAACAGTTAAAAACAACCCCCATGTCTCTATCACACTGCAGCATGACAATATCAGTCTGAACCTCTTTAATGGCAGTCTATTGGACAGTTGCTAGGGTGCAGTATTTGGTTGTTAGGGTGTGGCTAGAAAGTTAAAAGGCCATCAGTAATTGGCTGCTGGCTAGACTGAGTTAAATGAGCTCAGCCATTAGTCTGTAGGACAGTTTGATGCAGAGTTATGAGCTCACAAAGTTTGATCCAATGTAAAGTCAATGAGAGTCTTTTGCAATGGAAGTCTATGGGACGGTTTCTAGGGTCCAAAAGTGGTTGCTAGGGCGTGGCCAGAAAGTTTAAAGGTGATCAGTCATCGGCAGTTTGATAGTCTGAGTTAAATGAGTCCAGTTAAAAGTCTGTGTGACAGTCTGATGCAGAGTTATGAGGTCACAAAGTTTGATCCAATGTTACGTCTATGGGATTTTTCCGACGGTCCCGGGACGTTTTTCGGAAAACCGAAAGTCGGATCAGTCGGAAAAGATATAGCAACTCGAGTCAGAATAGTTCGGAGGTCTGACCCAAGTTTGATGGTCATAGCTTGAATGGCCTAGGAGGAGATAGAGTTTAATTTTTAGTCTCAGAAGAAGAATAATATAGAAAAATAATAATAAGTTTAATAGGATAACAGTAGTCTGGCTTGCTACACAAGCCAGCCTAATAACTAGATTCTTAAAGTTTGAGAACAAACTTTGAGGCTGGCTTGTGAAAGCCTGACGGTAATAGTTTATTTAGTTTAAACAGTTTTAAAAAGTATGAAAAGATAGATAGATAGATAGATAGATAGATAGATAGATAGATAGATAGATAGATAGATAGATAGATAGATAGATAGATAGATTAGCATGTTATTACCATGATTTTAACGTGAAATAGCATGTTGTTAGCATGATTTTAGCATGAATTAGCATGTTACTAGCATGATTTTAGCAATAATTAGCATGTTGTTAGCATGATTTTAACATGAATTAGGATGTTGTTAGCACGATTCTAGCATGAATTAGCATGTTACTAGCATGATTCTAGCATGAATTAGCATGTTACTAGCATGATTTTAGCATGAATTAGCACAATTCTAGCATGAATTAGCATGTTGTTAGCATGATTCTAGCATGAATTAGCATGTTGTTAGCATGATTCTAGCATGATTTAGCATGTTACTAGCAAGATTCCAGCATGAATTAGCATGCTACTAGCATGATTCTAGCATAAATTAGCATGTTGTTAGCATGCTTCTAGCATGAATTAGCATGTTACTAGCATGATTCTAGCATGAATTAGCATGTTGTTAGCATGATTCTAACATGAATTAGCATGTTACTAGCATGATTCTAGCATGAATTAGCATGTTGTTAGCATGATTCTAGCATGAATTAGCATTTCACTAGCATGATTCTAGCATGAATTAGCATGTTGTTAGCATGATTCTAGCATGAATTAGCATGTTGTTAGCATGATTCTAGCATGAATTAGCATGTTACTAGCATAATTCTAGCATGAATTAGCATGTTGTTAGCATGATTATAGCATGAATTAGCATGTTACTAGCATGATTCTAGCATGAATTAGCATGTTGTTAGCTAATTCTAGCATGAATTAGCATGATTCTAGCATGAATTAGGATGTTGTTAGCTCGATGCTAGCATGAATTAGCATGATACTAGCATGATTCTAGCATGAATTAGCATGTTACTAGCATGAATCTAGCATGAATTAGCATGTTGTTAGCATGATTCTAGCATGGATTAGCATGTTACTAGCATGATTTTAGCATAAATTAGCATGATTCTAGCATAAATTAGCATGTTGTTAGCATGATTCCAGCATGAATTAGCAAGTGACTAGCATGATTCTAGCATGAATTAGCATGTGACTAGCATGATTCTAGCATGAATTAGCATGTAACTAGCATGATTCTAGCATGAATTAGCATGTTGTTAGCATGATGAATAGATAGATAGATAGATAGATAGATAGATAGATAGATAGATAGATAGATAGATAGATAGATAGATAGATAGATAGATAGATAGATAGGTAGGTAGGTAGGTAGGTAGGTAGGTAGATAGATAGATAGATAGATAGATAGATAGATAGATAGATAGATAGATAGATAGATAGATAGATAGATAGATAGATAGATAGATAGAGACAGACAGACAGACAGACAGACAGACAGATAGATAGATAGATAGATAGATAGATAGATAGATAGATAGATAGATAGATAGATAGATAGGTAGAGGTAGATAGATAAAGGTAGATAGGTAGAGGTAGATAGATAAAGGTAGATAGATAGATAAATAGATAGATAGATAGATAGATAGATAGATAGATAGATAGATAGATAGATAGATAGATAGATAGATAGATAGATAGATAGATAGATAGATGGTGTAAGAGCATGAGTCAAACAAGCCAACCCCCGCCTCTCTACGATGTTCTGATGCTGAGATATAGCTGGTGCCATATCGTTGCTAGGTTAGTCTGTTTTGTTGCTATGGAGTTGATTGACAGCTTAGACTGATGATGTATCAAAGCTTCTTGCCAGTATGAACAGTTAAACACAACCCCCATGTCTCTATCACACTGCAGCATGACAATATCAGTCTGAACCTCTTTAATTGCAGTCTATGGGACAGTTGCTAGGGTGCAGTATCTGGTTGTTAGGGTGTGGCTAGAAAGTTAAAAGGCCATCGGTGATTGGCTGCTGGCTAGACTGAGTTAAATGAGCCTAGCCATTAGTCTGTAGGACAGTCTGATGCAGAGTTATGAGCTCACAAAGTTTGATCCCATGTAAAGTCAATGAGAGTCTTTTGCAATGGAAGTCTATGGGACGGTTTCTAGGGTCCAAAAGTGGTTGCTAGGGCGTGGCCAGAAAGTTTAAAGGTGATCAGTCATTGGCAGTTTGATAGTCTGAGTTAAATGAGCCCAGTTAGAAGTCTGTGTGACATTCTGATGCGGAGTTATGAGGTCACAAAGTTTGATCCAATGTTACGTCTATGGGATTTTTCCGACGGTCCCGGGACGTTTTTCGGGAAACCGAAAGTCGGATCAGTCGGAAAGGATATAGCAACTCGAGTCAGAATAGTTCGGAGGTCTGACCCGAGTTTGATGGTCATAGCTTGAAAGGCCTAAGAGGAGATAGAGTTTAATTTTTAGTCTCAGAAGAAGAATAATATAGAAAAACTAGATTCTTAAAGTTTGAGAACAAACTTTGAGGCTGGCTTGTGAAAGCCTGACGGTAATAGTTAATTTAGTTTAAACAGTTTTTAAAAGTATGAAAAGATAGATAGATAGATAGATAGATAGATAGATAGATAGATAGATAGATAGATAGATAGATAGATAGATAGATAGATAGATAGATAGATAGATAGATAGATAGATAGATAGATTACCATGGTATTAGCATGATTCTAACGTGAATTAGCATGTTGTTAGCATGATTCTAGCGTGAATTACCATGTTGTTAGCATGTTTTTAGCATGAATTAGCATGTTGTTAGCATGATTCTAGCATAAATAAGCATGTTGCTAGCATAATTCTAGCATGAATTAGCATGTTACTAGCATGATTTTAGCATGAATTAGAATGTTGTTAGCATGATTTTAGCATGAATTAGCATGTTGTTAGCATGATTTTAGCATGAATTGGCATGTTACTAGCATGATTCTAGCATGAATTAGCATGTTACTAGCACGTTTCTAGCATGAATTAGCATGTTGTTAGCACGATTCTAGCATGAATTAGCATGTTGTTAGCACGATTCTAGCATGAATTACCATGTGACTAGCACGATTCTAGCATGAATTAGCATGTTACTAGCATGATTCTAGCATGATATAGCATGTTGTTAGCACGATTCTAGCATGAATTAGTATGTTACTAGCATGATTCTAGCATGAATTAGCATGTTACTAGCATGATTCTAGCATGAATTAGCATGTTACAAGCATAATTTTAGCATTAATTAGCATGATTCTAGCATGAATTAGCATGTTGTTAGCATGATTCTAGCATGATTTAGCATGTTACTAGCATGATTCTAGCATGAATTAGCATGTTACTAGCATGATTCTAGCATGAATTAGCATGTAACTAGCATGATTCTAGCATAAATTAGCATGGTGTTAGCACGATTCTAGCATGAATTAGCATGTTACTAGCATGATTCTAGCATGAATTAGCATGTTACTAGCACGATTCTATCATGAATTAGCATGTTGTTAGCATGATTCTAGCATGAATTAGCATGTGAATAGCATGATTCTAGCATGAATTAGCATGTTGTTAGCATGATTCTAGCATGAATTAGCATGTGACTAGCATGATTCTAGCATGAATTAGCATGTGACTAGCATGATTCTAGCCTGAATTAGCATGTTGTTAGCATGATTCTAGTATAAATAGCATGTGACTAGCATGATTCTAGCATGAATTAGCATGTGACTAGCATGATTTTAGCATGAATTAGCATGTTACTAGCATGATTCTAGCATAAATTAGCATGTTTTTAGCATGATTCTAGCATGAATTAGCATGCTACTAGCATGATTCTAGCATAAATTAGCATGTTACTAGCATGATTCTAGCACAAATTAGCATGTTACTAGCATGATTCTAGCATGAATTAGCATGTTGTTAGCATGATTCTAGCATGAATTAGCATGTTACTAGCATGATTCTAGCATGAATTAGCATGTTGTTAGCATGATTCTAGCATGAATTAGCATGTTACTAGCATGATTCTAGCATGAATTAGCATGTTGTTAGCATGATTCTAACATCAATTAGCATGTTACTAGCATGATTCTAGCATGAATTAGCATGTGAATAGCATGATTCTAGCATGAATTAGCATGTTGTTAGCATGATTCTAGTATAAATTAGCATGTGACTAGCATGATTCTAGCATGAATTAGCATGTGACTAGCATGATTCTAGCCTGAATTAGCATGTTGTTAGCATGATTCTAGTATAAATTAGCATGTGACTAGCATGATTCTAGCATGAATTAGCATGTGACTAGCATGATTCTAGCATGAATTAGCATGTAACTAGCATGTTTCTAGCATGAATTAGCATATTGTTAGCATGATAGATAGATAGATAGATAGATAGATAGATAGATAGATAGATAGATAGATAGATAGATAGATAGATAGATAGATAGAGACAGACAGACAGACAGACAGACAGACAGATAGATAGATAGATAGATAGATAGATAGAGGTAGATAGATAGATAGATAGATAGATAGATAGATAGATAGATAGATAGATAGATAGATAGATAGATAGATGGATAGATAGATAGATAGATAGATAGATAGATAGATAGATAGATAGATAGATAGATAGATAGATAGATAGATAGATAGATAGAGACAGACAGACAGACAGACAGACAGACAGACAGATAGACAGATAGATAGATAGATGTAGATAGATAGATAGATAGATAGATAGATAGATAGATAGATAGATAGATAGATAGATAGATAGATAGATAGATAGATAGTGTGCGAGCATGAGTCAAACAAGCCAACCCCCGCCTCTCTACGATGTTCTGATGCTGAGATATAGCTGGTGTCATATCGTTGCTAGGTTAGTCTGTTTTGTTGCTATGGAGTTGATTGACAGCTTAGACTGATGATGTATACAAGCTTCTTGCCAGTATGAACAGTTAAAAACAATCCCCATGTCTCTATCACAATGCAGCATGACAATATCAGTCTGAACCTATTTAATGGCAGTCTATGGGACAGTTGCTAGGGTGCAGTATCTGGTTGTTAGGGTGTGGCTAGAAAGTTAAAAGGCCATCAGTGATTGGCTGCTGGCTAGACTGAGTTAAATGAGCTCAGCCATTAGTCTGTAGGACAGTCTGATGCAGAGTTATGAGCTCACAAAGTTTGATCCCATGTAAAGTCAATGAGAGTATTTTGCAATGGAAGTCTATGGGACGGTTTCTAGGGTCCAAAAGTGGTTGCTAGGGCGTGGCCAGAAAGTTTAAAGGTGGTCAATCATTGGCAGTTTGATAGTCTGAGTTAAATGAGCCCAGTTAGAAGTCTGTGTGACATTCTGATGCGGAGTTATGAGGTCACAAAGTTTGATCCAATGTTACGTCTATGGGATTTTTCCGACGGTCCCGGGACGTTTTTCGGAAAACCGAAAGTCGGATCAGTCGGAAAAGATATAGCAACTCGAGTCAGAATAGTTCGGAGGTCTGACCCGAGTTTGATGGTCATAGCTTGAAAGGCCTAGGACGAGATAGAGTTTAATTTTTAGTCTCAGAAGAAGAATAATAAAATTAACTAGATTCTTAAAGTTTGAGAACAAACTTTGAGGCTGGCTTGTGAAAGCCTGACGGTAATAGTTTATTTAGTTTAAACAGTTTTAAAAAGTATTAAAAGATAGATAGATAGATAGATAGATAGATAGATAGATTAGCATGTTATTACCATGATTTAACGTGAAATAGCATGTTGTTAGCATGATTCTAGCATGAATTAGCATGTTACTAGCATGATTTTAGCATGAATTAGCATGTTGTTAGCATGATTTTAGCATGAATTAGCATGTTACTAGCATGATTTTAGCAATAATTAGCATGTTGTTAGCATGATTTTAACATGAATTAGCATGTTGTTAGCATGATTCTAGCATGAATTAGCATGTTACTAGCATGATTCTAGCATGAATTAGCATGTTACTAGCATGATTTTAGCATGAATTAGCACAATTCTAGCATGAATTAGCATGTTGTTAGCATGATTCTAGCATGAATTAGCATGTTGTTAGCACGATTCTAGCATGATTTAGCATGTTACAAGCAAGATTCTAGCATGAATTAGCATGCTACTAGCATGATTCTAGCATAAATTAGCATGTTGTTAGCATGCTTCTAGCATGAATTAGCATGTTACTAGCATGATTCTAGCATGAATTAGCATGTTGTTAGCATGATTTTAACATGAATTAGCATGTTACTAGCATGATTCTAGCATGAATTAGCATGTTGTTAGCATGATTCTAGCATGAATTATCATTTCACTAGCATGATTCTAGCATGAATTACCATGTTGTTAGCATGATTCTAGCATGAATTAGCATGTTGTTAGCATGATTCTAGCATGAATTAGCATGTTGTTAGCATGATTCTAGCATGAATTAGCATGTTACTAGCATGATTCTAGCATGAATTAGCATGTTGTTAGCATGATTATAGCATGAATTAGCATGTTACTAGCATGATTCTAGCGAGAATTAGCATGTTGTTAGCATGATTCTAGCATGAATTAGCATGTTACTAGCATGATTCTAGCATGATTTAGCATGTTGTTAGCACGATGCTAGCATGAATTAGCATGATACTAGCATGAATTAGCATGTTACTAGCATGAATCTAGCATGAATTAGCATGTTGTTAGCATGATTCTAGCATGGATTAGCATGTTACTAGCATGATTTTAGCATAAATTAGCATGATTCTAGCATGAATTAGCATTTGACTAGCATGATTCTAGCATGAATTAGCATGTGACTAGCATGATTCTAGCATGAATTAGCATGTAACTAGCATGATTCTAGCATGAATTAGCATGTTGTTAGCATGATTCTAACATGAATTAGCATGCTACTAGCATGATTCTAGCACGAATTAGCATGTTGTTAGCATGATTCTAACATGAATTAGCATGTTACTAGCATGATTCTAGCATGAATTAGCATGTTGTTAGCATGATTCTAGCATGAATTAGCATGTGACTAGCATGATTCTAGCATGAATTAGCATGTTGTTAGCATGATTGTAGTATGAATTAGCATGTGACTGGCATGATTCTAGCATGAATTAGCATGTGACTAGCATGATTCTAGCATGAATTAGCATGTAACTAGCATGATTCTAGCATGAATTAGCATGTAACTAGCATGATTCTAGCATGAATTAGCATGTTGTTAGCATGATGGATAGATAGATAGAGATAGATAGATAGATAGATAGATAGATAGATAGATAGATAGATAGATAGATAGATAGATATAGATAAATAGATAGATAGATAGATAGATAGATAGATAGATAGATAGATAGATAGATAGATAGATAGATAGATAGAGGTAGATAGATAGATAGATAGATAGATAGATAGATAGATAGATAGATAGATAGATAGAAAGATAGATAGATAGAGATAGATAGATAGATAGATAGATAGATAGATAGATAGATAGATAGATAGATAGATAGATATTTAGAGATAGATAAATAGATAAATAGATAGATAGATAGATAGATAGATAGATAGATAGATAGATAGATAGATAGATAGATAGATAGATAGATAGGTAGAGGTAGATAGATAGATAGATAGATAGATGGTGTGCGAGCCTGATTCAAACAAGCCAACCCCCGCCTCTCTACGATGTTCTGATGCTGAGATATAGCTGCTATTATATCATTGCTAGGTTAGTCTGTTTTGTTGCTATGGAGTTGATTGACAGCTTAGACTGATGATGTATCAAAGCTTCTTGCCAGTATGAACAGTTAAAAACAACCCCCATGTCTCTATCACACTGCAGCATGACAATATCAGTCTGAACCTCTTTAATGGCAGTCTATGGGACAGTTGCTAGGGTGCAGTATCTGGTTGTTAGGGTGTGGCTAGAAAGTTAAAAGGCCATCAGTGATTGGCTGCTGGCTAGACTGAGTTAAATGAGCTCAATCATTAGTCTGTAGGACAGTCTGATGCAGAGTTATGGGTTCACAAAGTTTGATCCCATGTAAAGTCAATGAGAGTATTTTGCAATGGAAGTCTATGGGACGGTTTCTAGGGTCCAAAAGTGGTTGCTAGGGCGTGGCCAGAAAGTTTAAAGGTGGTCAGCCATTGGCAGTTTGATAGTCTGAGTTAAATGAGCCCAGTTAGAAGTCTGTGTGACATTCTGATGCGGAGTTATGAGGTCACAAAGTTTGATCCAATGTTACGTCTATGGGATTTTTCCGACAGTCCCGGGACGTTTTTCGGAAAACCGAAAGTCGGATCAGTCGGAAAGGATATAGCAACTCGAGTCAGAATAGTTCGGAGGTCTGACCCGAGTTTGATGGTCATAGCTTGAAAGGCCTAGGACGAGATAGAGTTTAATTTTTAGTCTCAGAAGAAGAATAATATAGAACTAGATTCTTAAAGTTTGAGAACAAACTTTGAGGCTGGCTTGTGAAAGCCTGACGGTAATAGTTTATTTAAACAGTTTTAAAAAGTATGAAAAGATAGATAGATAGATAGATAGATAGATAGATAGATAGATAGATAGATAGATAGATAGATAGATAGATAGATAGATAGATGTTGTTAGCATGATTCTAGCATGATATAGCATAATGTTAGTATGATTCTAGCATGAATTAGCATGTTGTTAGCATGATTCTAGCATGATTTAGCATGTTGTTAGCATGATTCTAGCATGATTTAGCATGTTGTTAGCACGATTCTAGCATGAATTAGCATGTCACTAGCATGATTCTAGTATGAATTAGCATGTTACTAGCACGATTCTAGCATGAATTAGCATGTAACTAGCATGATTCTAGCATGAATTAGCAAGTACCTAGCATGATTATAACATAAATTAGCATGTTACTAGCATGATTTTAGCATGTTGTTAGCACGATTCTAGCATGAATTAGCATGTTGTTAGCATGATTCTAGCATGAATTAGCATGTTACTAGCATGATTCTAGCATGACTTATCATGTCGTTAGCATGATTCTAGCATGAATTAGTATGTTACTAGCATGATTCTAGCATAAATTAGCATGTTAATAGCATGATTCTAGCATGAATTAGCATGTTGTTAGCACGATTCTAGCATGAATTAGCATTTGAAAAGCAAGATTCTAGTATGAATTAGCATGTTACTAGCATGATTCTAGCATGAATTAGCATGTTGTTAGCATGATTCTAGCATGAATTAGTATGTAACTAGCATGATTCTAGCATGAATTATCATGTTGTTAGCATGATTTTAGCATGAATTAGTATGTTACTAGCATGATTCTAGCATGAATTAGCATGTTACTAGCATGATTCCAGCATGAATTAGCATGTTGGTAGCACGATTCTAGCATGAATTAGCATTTGACTAGCATGATTCTAGCATGAATTAGCATGTGACAAGCATGATTCTAGCATGCATTAGCATGTTGT